>NW_021822960.1:35000-60000 GCF_901001165.1 Salmo trutta
ACACACACACACACACACACACTACACACACACACACACACACTACACACACAAACAAACACTACAGTCGTGGCCAAAAGTTTTGAGAATGACACAAATATTAATTTCCACAAAGTTTTCTGCTTCAGTGTCTTTAGATATTTTTGTCAGATGTTACTCTGGAATACTGAAGTATAATTACAAGCATTTCATAAGTGCCAAAGGCTTTTATTGACAATTACATGAAGTTGATGCAAAGAGTCAATATTTCCAGTGTTGACCCTTCTTTTTCAAGACCTCTGCAATCTGCCCTGGCATGCTGTCAATTAACTTCTGGGCCACATCCTGACTGATGGCAGCCCATTCTTGCATAATCAATGCTTGGAGTTTGTCGAATTTGTGGGTTTTTGTTTGTCCAGCTGCCTCTTAAGGATTGACCACAAGTTCTCAATGGGATTAAGGTCTGGGAAGTTTCCTGGCCATGGACCCAAAATATCGATGTTTTGTTCCCCGAGCCACTTAGTTATCACTTTTCCCTTATGGCAAGGTGCTCCATCATGCTGGAAAAGGCATTGTTCATCACCAAACTGTTCCTGGTTGGTTGGGAGAAGTTACTCTTGGAGGATGTGTTGGTACCATTCTTTATTCATGGCTGTGTTCTTAGGCAAAATTGTGAGTGAGCCCACTCCCTTGGCTGAGAAGCAACCCCACACATGAATGGTCTCAGGATGCTTTACTGTTGGCATGACACAGGACTGATGGTAGCGCTCACCTTGTCTTCTCCGGACAAGCTTTTTTCCAGATGCCCCAAACAATTGGAAAGGGGATTCATCAGAGAAAATTACTTTACCCCAGTCCTCAGCAGTCCAATCCCTGGACCTTTTGCAGAATATCAGTCTGTCCCAGTCTGTTCCTGGAGAGAAGTGGCTTCTTTGCTGCCCTTCTTGACACCAGGCCATCCTCCAAATGTCTTTGCCTCACTGTGCGTGCAGATGCACTCACACCTGCCTGCTGCCATTCCTGAGCAAGCTCTGTACTGGTGGTGCCCCAATCCCGCAGCTGAATCAACTTTAAGAGACGTTCCTGGCGCTTGCTGGACTTTCATGGACGCCCTGAAGCCTTCTTCATAACAATTGAACCGCTCTCCTTGAAGTTCTTGAAGATACGATAAATGGTTGATTTAGGTGCAATCTTACTGGCAGCAATATCTTTGCCTGTGAAGCCCTTTTTGTGCAAAGCAATAATGACAGCACGTGTTTCCTTGCAGGTAACTATGGTTGACAGAGGAAGAATGATGATTCCAAGCACCACCCTCCTTTTGAAGCTTCCAGTCTGTTATTCAAACTCAATCAGCATGACAGAGTGATCTCCAGCCTTGTCCTTGTCAACACTCACACCTTTGTTAACGAGAGAATCACTGACATGATGTCAGCTGGTACTTTTGTGGCAGGGATGAAATGCAGTGGAAATGTTTTTGGGGATTCAGTTCAATTGCATGGCAAAGAGGGACTTTGCAAATAATTGCAATATATCTGATCACTCTTCATAGCATTCTGGAGTATATGCAAATTGCCATCATACAAACTGAGGCAGCAGACTTCGTGAAAATTAATATTTGTGTCATTCTCAAAACTTTTGGCCACGACTGTACACGTGTACACACACACACACACACACAAACACACACTTCACATGTACACACACTACACACACACACACACACACACACACACACACACACACAAGATTTGATTTGATTTTGATTTGACACACACTACACACACTACACACACACACAACACACTACACACTACATCATTGCCTGTAAAGTGTGTAAAAGTTTGAAAGCCAAACTGAACCTTTCTAACTGCGCTGGTGAAATAGCCCTGTCTTCTTTTTAAACAGATTTGGTGTGATGGTGATGATGATGATGATGATGATGATGATGATGCTCTTATGCACAATATCAGGTTGCAATATCATATAATAATTCTGTACAGAGAAATGAATTCATGATTCTGATTTTAAATGTTTGATTTATTTCCTGGTTAATTAGTTTGATTTGTGTTATTAACGGTAATGATTATAGATGTACGACTCCGTGGGGTTTTAATCCTTCTGTCTCTAAAGGCATGTAATGTTGTGTCTCTGCAGCCGTTGATTGATTACTTGATTGGTTGATTCATTTGGTTGGTTGATTGATCAGTTTGTTAGTCAGCTGATAGGTTGATCTGCAACAACAACACTGTATATAAAATACACAAAGTGACAATAAATAATGTCATATTTTTACTTTACTAGACGACTATATGACCTTTGTTATAGTTCACCTCCTCTATTTGTCTGTGTAACCCTAGTCCCAACCCTACATCCTAACCCCTACACCCTAGTCCCAACCCTAACCCCTACACCCTAGTCCCTACACCCTAGTCCCAACCCTAACCCTTACACCCTAATCCCAACCCTAACCCCTACACCCTAATCCCAACCCTAACCCCTAAACCCTAGTCCCAACCCTAAGCCCTACACCCTAGTCCCAACCCTAAGCCCTACACCCTAGTCCCTACACCCTAGTCCCAACCCTACACCCTAACCCCTCTACCCTAACCCCTACACCATAACCCCTACACCCTTGCCCCTACACCCTAGCCCCTACACCCTAGCCCCTACACCCTAGCCCCTACACCCTAACCTCAACCCTTACCCCTACACCCTAATTCTTACACCGTAAGCCCTAAACCCTAACACTTACACCCTAACCCCTACACCCTAGGGTGGAGGTGCTAGGGTGGAGGGGCTAGGGTGGAGTGGCTAGGGCGTAGGGGTTAGGGCACAGGGGTTAGGGTGTAGAGGCTTGGTGTAGGGGCTAGGGTTTAGGGGTTAGGGTGTAGGGGCTAGGGTTAGGGTGTAAGGGTTAGGCTGGAGGGGTTAGGGTGGAGGGATTAAGGTGTAGGGGCTTGAGTGGAGGGGTTAGGGTGGAGAGGTTCGGGGTTCGGGGTTGATTTGGGATTCAACATTATGCCCCTGTCTGTCTTTCTGTGTACATGTTTCAGAACATGTGTTTTACACTCTACTGTATTACACATCAACACTGGTGAAGGAGTGGGGAAGGTGGTTTGAAAGGTGTCTGGACAATATGATGCATGTAAGATGTACCATGTGTATTGTGTATGAATGGTGTGTGCGTGCTTCTGTGTGTATATGTGTGTGTGTGTGTATTGTGTATGAATGGTGTGTGCGTGCGTCTGTGTGAGTGTGTGTGTGCGTGTGTGTGTGTATGTGTGTGTGTGTGTGTGTAGCAGGACACCAGACAGTGGATGGAAGGAACATTCATCTAGTTTCAGGTTCCATTCCTGATGTGATACGGTTGGTTACACATCACAGCTGTGTTGGGAGGGTATGTCACTTTACTAAGTCAGTCTGTTTAATTAACACTGATGATTTCTACTGCATGACCAATCTGATCCTTGTCCTATAGAGGAGGTGTTTTAACAACACCACCAGCAACAACAACCCCAACACCAACACCACCAGCAACAACAACACCAACACCACCAGCAACAACATCAACACCCCCACTACCAACAACAACACCAACACCAACAACACCCCCACTACCAACACCAACACCAACACCAACAACACCAATAGCAACACCAACACCAACACTACCAACAACAACACCAACACCAACAACACCACCAACACCAACAACAACACCAACACCCCCACTACCAACAACAGCACCCCCACTACCAACAACACCACCACCAGCAACACCAACACCAACACCACCAGCAACAACAACAACACCCCCACTACCAACAACAACACCAACACCAACAACACCCTCACCACCAACACCAATAGCAACACCAACAATAACAACACCACCAACACCACCAACAACAACACCACCAATAACAACACCACCACCACTACCACCAACAACAACATCACCACTACCAACAACAACACCACCAATAACAACACCACCACCACAGCCAACAACAACAACACCAACAACACCAACAACAATAATGAAAACACCACCACCAATAATAATGAAAACACCACCACCAACAACAACAACAACAACAACAATAGTAACACCACCAACACCACCAACACCACCACCAAAACCAACAACACCACCAACACTACCAACAACACCACCAACACCACCACCGCCAACACCATCAACAACAACAATAGTAACACCACCAACAACAACCACAACAACACCAACAATAACACCACCACCAACAACAACACCAACAATAACACCAACACCAACAACAACACCAACAACAACACCACCACCAACAACAACACCACCACCAACAACAACACCAACAATAACACCAACACCAACAACAACACCAACAACAACACCACCACCAACAACAACACCAACAACAACACCACCAACAACAACACCACCAACACTACCAACAACACCACCAACACCACCACCGCCAACACCATCAACAACAACAACATTGACAACACCATCAATAACACCACCTACACCAACAACACAACTGTGTCCCGGAGATGTTCCAAAAGGCACCCTACACCTTGTATAGTGCACTACTTAGGGTACATAACTTATATAGTGCATTACTTAGGGCACATAATTTATATAGTGCACTTCTTAGGGTACATAACTTATATAGTGCACTACTTAGGTTACATCATTTATGTGGTGCACTTCTTAGGGTATATCAGCCCAAGGGGAATACGGAGTCATTTAGGATGCACACTAAGGATGTGTTCCAATCACCACACTAGCATACTACTTAGAATGCATGCCCGTGACGCCCAGTTCAGTACACTGCTCTCTAGACATGCTAGTATGGATCGTGATGCCCAGTTCTGTAACACTTGTCGTTGAAGGGGGACCAAAACGCAGCGGGTAACATGCTCATCCTCTTATTTATTAAAGAAAACACTTAATCAATACAAAACAAACGGCGAAAACAGTCCAGTAAGGTGCATAGACTATACTAGAAACAACCACTCACAAAACCCAGTGAAAACAAACACAATTAAATATGGCCTCCAATTAGAGTCAACAACAACCAGCTGCCTCTAATTGGACGTCATTGACAAAACTCACATAGAACTAGAAAAGCTAGATAAACATAGAAATAAGAAAAGTAGAACCTAAACCCGCAATACCCAACCACACAAAACAAACACCCCCTGCCACGCCCTGACCAACCACACAAAACAAACACCCCCTGCCACGCCCTGACCAACCACACAAAACAAACACCCCCTGCCACGCCCTGACCAACTACAATGACAAATAACCCCTTTACTGGTCAGGACGTGACAAGTTCAGTACACTGCTGGATTCTAGACATGCTAGTATGGACCGTTCAGTACACTGCTGGATTCTAGACATGCTAGTATGGACCGTTCAGTACACTGCTGGATTCTAGACATGCTAGTATGGACCGTTCAGTACACTGCTGGATTCTAGACATGCTAGTATGGACCGTTCAGTACACTGCTGGATTCTAGACATGCTAGTATGGACCGTTCAGTACACTGCTGGATTCTAGACATGCTAGTATGGACCGTTCAGTACACTGCTGGATTCTAGACATGCTAGTATGGACAGTTCAGTACACTGCTGGATTCTAGACATGCTAGTATGAACCGTTCAGTACACTGCTGGATTCTAGACATGCTAGTATGGACAGTTCAGTACACTGCTGGATTCTAGACATGCTAGTATGGACCGTTCAGTACACTGCTGGATTCTAGACATGCTAGTGTGGACCGTTCAGTACACTGCTGGATTCTAGACATGCTAGTATGGACCGTTCAGTACACTGCTGGATTTTAGACATGCTAGTGTGGACCGTTCAGTACACTGCTGGATTCTAGACATGCTAGTGTGGACCGTTCAGTACACTGCTGGATTCTAGACATGCTAGTATGGACCGTTCAGTACACTGCTGGATTCTAGACATGCTAGTGTGGACCCTTCAGTACACTGCTGGATTCTAGACATGCTAGTGTGGACCGTTCAGTACACTGCTGGATTCTAGACATGCTAGTATGGACCGTTCAGTACACTGCTGGATTCTAGACATGCTAGTATGGACCGTTCAGTACACTGCTGGATTCTAGACATGCTAGTATGGACCGTTCAGTACACTGCTGGATTGTAGACATGCTAGTATGGACCGTTCAGTACACTGCTGGATTCTAGACATGCTTGTATGGACCGATCAGTACACTGCTGGATTCTAGACATGCTAGTGTGGACCGTTCAGTACACTGCTGGATTCTAGACATGCTAGTATGGACCGCTCAGTACACTGCTGGATTCTAGACATGCTAGTATGGACAGTTCAGTACACTGCTGGATTCTAGACATGCTAGTATGGACAGTTCAGTACACTGCTGGATTCTAGACATGCTAGTATGGACCGTTCAGTACACTGCTGGATTCTAGACATGCTAGTATGGACCGTTCAGTACACTGCTGGATTCTAGACATGCTAGTGTGGACCGTTCAGTACACTGCTGGATTCTAGACATGCTAGTGTGGACCGTTCAGTACACTGCTGGATTCTAGACATGCTAGTGTGGACCGTTCAGTACACTGCTGGATTCTAGACATGCTAGTATGGACAGTTCAGTACACTGCTGGATTCTAGACATGCTAGTATGGACCGTTCAGTACACTGCTGGATTCTAGACATGCTAGTGTGGACCGTTCAGTAAACTGCTGGATTCTAGACATGCTAGTATGGACCGTTCAGTACACTGCTGGATTCTGGACATGCTAGTGTGGACCGTTCAGTACACTGCTGGATTCTAGACATGCTAGTATGGACCGTTCAGTACACTGCTGGATTCTAGACATGCTAGTGTGGACCGTTCAGTACACTGCTGGATTCTAGACATGCTAGTGTGGACCGTTCAGTACACTGCTGGATTCTAGACATGCTAGTATGGACAGTTCAGTACACTGCTGGATTCTAGACATGCTAGTATGGACCGTTCAGTACACTGCTGGATTCTAGACATGCTAGTATGGACCGTTCAGTACACTGCTGGATTCTAGACATGCTAGTATGGACAGTTCAGTACACTGCTGGATTCTAGACATGCTAGTGTGGACCGTTCAGTACACTGCTGGATTCTAGACATGCTAGTATGGACCGTTCAGTACACTGCTGGATTCTAGACATGCTAGTGTGGACTGTTCAGTACACTGCTGGATTCTAGACATGCTAGTGTGGACCGTTCAGTACACTGCTGGATTCTAGACATGCTAGTATGGACCGTTCAGTACACTGCTGGATTCTAGACATGCTAGTGTGGACCGTTCAGTACACTGCTGGATTCTAGACATGCTAGTGTGGACCGTTCAGTACACTGCTGGATTCTAGACATGCTAGTATGGACCGTTCAGTACACTGCTGGATTCTAGACATGCTAGTGTGGACCCTTCAGTACACTGCTGGATTCTAGACATGCTAGTGTGGACCGTTCAGTACACTGCTGGATTCTAGACATGCTAGTATGGACCGTTCAGTACACTGCTGGATTCTAGACATGCTAGTATGGACCGTTCAGTACACTGCTGGATTCTAGACATGCTAGTATGGACCGTTCAGTACACTGCTGGATTGTAGACATGCTAGTATGGACCGTTCAGTACACTGCTGGATTCTAGACATGCTTGTATGGACCGATCAGTACACTGCTGGATTCTAGACATGCTAGTGTGGACCGTTCAGTACACTGCTGGATTCTAGACATGCTAGTATGGACCGCTCAGTACACTGCTGGATTCTAGACATGCTAGTATGGACAGTTCAGTACACTGCTGGATTCTAGACATGCTAGTATGGACAGTTCAGTACACTGCTGGATTCTAGACATGCTAGTATGGACCGTTCAGTACACTGCTGGATTCTAGACATGCTAGTATGGACCGTTCAGTACACTGCTGGATTCTAGACATGCTAGTGTGGACCGTTCAGTACACTGCTGGATTCTAGACATGCTAGTGTGGACCGTTCAGTACACTGCTGGATTCTAGACATGCTAGTGTGGACCGTTCAGTACACTGCTGGATTCTAGACATGCTAGTATGGACAGTTCAGTACACTGCTGGATTCTAGACATGCTAGTATGGACCGTTCAGTACACTGCTGGATTCTAGACATGCTAGTGTGGACCGTTCAGTAAACTGCTGGATTCTAGACATGCTAGTATGGACCGTTCAGTACACTGCTGGATTCTGGACATGCTAGTGTGGACCGTTCAGTACACTGCTGGATTCTAGACATGCTAGTATGGACCGTTCAGTACACTGCTGGATTCTAGACATGCTAGTGTGGACCGTTCAGTACACTGCTGGATTCTAGACATGCTAGTGTGGACCGTTCAGTACACTGCTGGATTCTAGACATGCTAGTATGGACAGTTCAGTACACTGCTGGATTCTAGACATGCTAGTATGGACCGTTCAGTACACTGCTGGATTCTAGACATGCTAGTATGGACCGTTCAGTACACTGCTGGATTCTAGACATGCTAGTATGGACAGTTCAGTACACTGCTGGATTCTAGACATGCTAGTGTGGACCGTTCAGTACACTGCTGGATTCTAGACATGCTAGTATGGACCGTTCAGTACACTGCTGGATTCTAGACATGCTAGTGTGGACTGTTCAGTACACTGCTGGATTCTAGACATGCTAGTGTGGACCGTTCAGTACACTGCTGGATTCTAGACATGCTAGTATGGACCGTTCAGTACACTGCTGGATTCTAGACATGCTAGTGTGGACCGTTCAGTACACTGCTGGATTCTAGACATGCTAGTATGGACCGTGCAGTACACTGCTGGATTCTAGACATGCTAGTGTGGACCGTTCAGTACACTGCTGGATTCTAGACATGCTAGTATGGACCGTTCAGTACACTGCTGGATTCTAAACATGCTAGTATGGACCGTTCAGTACACTGCTGGATTCTAGACATGCTAGTATGGACAGTTCAGTACACTGCTGGATTCTAGACATGCTAGTGTGGACCGTTCAGTACACTGCTGGATTCTAGACATGCTAGTGTGGACCGTTCAGTACACTGCTGGATTCTAGACATGCTAGTATGGACCGTTCAGTACACTGCTGGATTCTAGACATGCTAGTGTGGACCCTTCAGTACACTGCTGGATTCTAGACATGCTAGTGTGGACCGTTCAGTACACTGCTGGATTCTAGACATGCTAGTATGGACCGTTCAGTACACTGCTGGATTCTAGACATGCTAGTATGGACCGTTCAGTACACTGCTGGATTGTAGACATGCTAGTATGGACCGTTCAGTACACTGCTGGATTGTAGACATGCTAGTATGGACCGTTCAGTACACTGCTGGATTCTAGACATGCTAGTGTGGACCGTTCAGTACACTGCTGGATTCTAGACATGCTAGTGTGGACCGTTCAGTACACTGCTGGATTCTAGACATGCTAGTATGGACCGCTCAGTACACTGCTGGATTCTAGACATGCTAGTATGGACAGTTCAGTACACTGCTGGATTCTAGACATGCTAGTATGGACAGTTCAGTACACTGCTGGATTCTAGACATGCTAGTATGGACCGTTCAGTACACTGCTGGATTCTAGACATGCTAGTATGGACCGTTCAGTACACTGCTGGATTCTAGACATGCTAGTATGGACCGTTCAGTACACTGCTGGATTCTAGACATGCTAGTATGGACAGTTCAGTACACTGCTGGATTCTAGACATGCTAGTATGGACCGTTCAGTACACTGCTGGATTCTAGACATGCTAGTATGGACCGTTCAGTACACTGCTGGATTCTAGACATGCTAGTATGGACCGTTCAGTACACTGCTGGATTCTAGACATGCTAGTATGGACCGTTCAGTACACTGCTGGATTCTAGACATGCTAGTGTGGACCGTTCAGTACACTGCTGGATTCTAGACATGCTAATGTGGACCGTTCAGTACACTGCTGGATTCTAGACATGCTAGTATGGACCGTTCAGTACACTGCTGGATTCTAGACATGCTAGTATGGACCGTTCAGTACACTGCTGGATTCTAGACATGCTAGTATGGACCGTTCAGTACACTGCTGGATTCTAGACATGCTAGTATGGACCGTTCAGTTCACTGATGGATTCTGAACATGCTAGTGTGGACATTGAAGCGGAGCCTTACACTAGGTTGCACCCTATTCCCCATGAAGCATTAGGCCACAGGGCTTTGGTGAAGGGTAGTGCACTACATTGAGAATAGGATGTGATTGGAGCTGCGTCCTCAGCTTCCTAGACTGAACAACTGTTTATCACTGTAGGGGAGATAATATGTTAAATATGACATGTGATGTATCTATTATAATAATACTACTGTCACTGAGTACTACTGCTCTACTACTGATGATGATGTACAGTTGTATATAAGTAAAGCTTACTTTATCTATTGGTCTGTCTGCTCTCTCAATCACTCTATCATCTATCTATCTATCTATCTATCTATCTATCTATCTATCTATCTATATCTATCTATCTATCTATCTATCTATCTATCTATCTATCTATCTATCTATCTATCTATCATCTATCATCTATCTATCACTCTATCACTCTATCACTCTATCACTCTATCACTCTATCACTCTATCACTCTATCACTCTATCACTCTATCACTCTATCACTCTATCATTTACATTTACATTTAAGTCATTTAGCAGACGCTCTTATCCAGAGCGACTTACAAATTGGTGCATTCACCTTATGATATCCAGTGGAACAACCACTTTACAATAGTGCATCTAAAAATATTTTAAGGGGGGGGGTTAGAAGGATTACTTTATCCTATCCTAGGTATTCCTTAAAGAGGTGGGGTTTCAGGTGTCTCCGGAAGGTGGTGATTGACTCCGCTGTCCTGGCGTCGTGAGGGAGCTTGTTCCACCATTGGGGTGCCAGAGCAGCGAACAGTTTTGACTGGCCTGAGCGGGAGCTGTGCTTCCTCAGAGGTAGGGAGGCGAGCAGGCCAGAGGTGGATGAACGCAGTGCCCTTGTTTGGGCGTAGGGCCTGATCAGAGCCTGAAGGTACGGAGGTGCCGTTCCCCTCACAGCTCCGTAGGCAAGCACCATGGTCTTGTAGCGGATGCGAGCTTCAACTGGAAGCCAGTGGAGAGAGCGGAGGAGCGGGGTGACGTGAGAGAACTTGGGAAGGTTGAACACCAGACGGGCTGCGGCGTTCTGGATGAGTTGTAGGGGTTTGATGGCACTCTATCTATATCAATTCAATTCAATTCAATTTACTTTATTGACATGGCAAGTTCATTATTGCGTACATTGTCAAAGTATACATATAGAAAAAAATATATATATATATTTATATATAAATAAATGGTGGGACCAACAGCCATAATAATAGTAGTAGTGGACATGGGGTTACCATTAACAACAACTACACCAACAATGTTAATAAGAACAACATATATCTCTCTCTCTATCTCACTCTCTCTCATCCCTCTCTCTTTCCACCTTTTCTCTCATCTCTCTCTCTTTCTCTGCAGTTTGTTGACTACTAATGAAAAGTGCTTTTTGGAGTGCAGAACATGTGTTCTAACGGCCCCGTACTATCTCTCTCTCTGTGTGTGTGTGTGTGTGTGTGTGTGCGTCTGTGTGTGTGTGTGTGTGTGTGTGTGTGTGTGTGTGTGTGTGTGTGTGTGTGTGTGTGTGTGTGTGTGTGTGTGTGTGTGTGTGTGTGTGTGTGTGTGTGTGTGTGTGTGTGTGTGTGTGCGTCTGTGTGTGTGTGTGTGTGTGTGTGTGCGTCTGTGTGTGTGTGTGTGTGTGCGCGTCTGTGTGTGTGTGTGTGTGTGCGTGTGTGTGTGTGTGTGTGTGTGTGTGTGTGTGTGTGTGTGTGTGTGTGTGTGCGTCTGTGTGTGTGTGTGTGTGTGTGTGTGTGTGTGTGTGTGTGTGCGTCTGTGTGTGTGTGTGTGTGTGTGTGTGTGTGTGTGTGTGTGTGTGTGTGTGTGTGTGTGTGTGTGTGTGTGTGTTTAGCTCTGTGTTGTGGTAAAAACTGTATTTTTATATTTCAGTCCCTCAGGAGACGAAGCTCTAATCTGGGCTGAAGAGGAGAGCACACACACACACAGACACACACACAGACGCAGAGACAGACAGACACACAGACACAAACTGAGGACACTTGCTACAAATCTGTACTCACAAGCAGTGCTGTTGGGCAGAGCAGCTAGGAGATCTAAGAGCTTTTAAGCCCTTTAGATTTCAGCAGAAAACTACAGAACAGTCCATAGTTCAAACTGTTAGACACACACACACACACAAAGACACAGGCGAGTATGGTCCTAAGAGTCTAATAGGAAGTGAGTTCAGCTCCTTAAAATGTCTGCAGAGAATTAGAGAGTTAGACCAGTCAGTAAAGTTCCAGAGAACTAGAGAGTTAGACTAGGCAGTAAGGTTCTAGATAACTAGAGAGTTAGACCAGGCAGTAAGGTTCTAGATAACTAGAGAGTTAGACCAGTCAGTAAGGTTCTAGATAACTAGAGAGTTAGACCAGGCAGTAAGGTTTCGGAGTCAGACCAGTCAGTAAAGTTCCAGAGAACTAGAGAGTTAGACCAGTCAGTAAGGTTCTAGATAACTAGAGAGTTAGACCAGGCAGTAAGGTTCTAGATAACTAGAGAGTTAGACCAGGCAGTAAGGTTCTAGATAACTAGAGAGTTAGACCAGTCAGTAAGGTTCCAGAGAACTAGAGAGTTAGACCAGGCAGTAAGGTTCTAGATAACTAGAGAGTTAGACCAGGCAGTAAGGTTCTAGATAACTAGAGAGTTAGACCTGTCAGTAAGGTTCTAGATAACTAGACAGTTAGACCTGTCAGTAAGGTTCTAGATAACTAGAGAGTTAAACCTGTCAGTAAGGTTCTAGATAACTAGAGAGTTAGACCTGTCAGTAAGGTTCTAGATAACTAGAGAGTTAGACCTGTCAGTAAGGTTCTAGATAACTAGAGAGTTAGACCTGTCAGTAAGGTTCTAGATAACTAGAGAGTTAGACCAGTCAGTAAGGTTCTAGATAACCAGAGAGTTAGACCAGTCAGTAAGGTTCTAGATAACTAGAGAGTTAGACCAGGCAGTAAGGTTTCGGCATCAGACCAGTCAGTAAGGTTCCAGAGAACTAGAGACTTAGAACAGTCAGTAAGGTTCTAGATAACCAGAGAGCTAGACCAGGCAGTAAGGTTTCGGAGTCAGACCAGTCAGTAAGGTTACAGAGAACTCAAGAGTTAGAACAGTCAGTAAGGTTCTAGATAACTAGAGAGTTAGACCAGGCAGTAAGGTTCCAGAGAACTAGAGAGTTAGACCAGTCAGTAAGGTTCTAGATAACTAGAGAGTTAGACAAGTCAGTAAGGTTCTAGATAACTAGAGAGTTAGACCAGTCAGTAAGGTTCTAGATAACTAGAGAGTTAGACCAGGCAGTAAGGTTTCGGAGTCAGACCAGTCAGTAAAGTTCCAGAGAACTAGAGAGTTAGACCAGTCAGTAAGGTTCTAGATAACTAGAGAGTTAGACCAGGCAGTAAGGTTCTAGATAACTAGAGAGTTAGACCAGGCAGTAAGGTTCTAGATAACTAGAGAGTTAGACCAGTCAGTAAGGTTCCAGAGAACTAGAGAGTTAGACCAGGCAGTAAGGTTCTAGATAACTAGAGAGTTAGACCAGGCAGTAAGGTTCTAGATAACTAGAGAGTTAGACCTGTCAGTAAGGTTCTAGATAACTAGACAGTTAGACCTGTCAGTAAGGTTCTAGATAACTAGAGAGTTAAACCTGTCAGTAAGGTTCTAGATAACTAGAGAGTTAGACCTGTCAGTAAGGTTCTAGATAACTAGAGAGTTAGACCTGTCAGTAAGGTTCTAGATAACTAGAGAGTTAGACCTGTCAGTAAGGTTCTAGATAACTAGAGAGTTAGACCAGTCAGTAAGGTTCTAGATAACCAGAGAGTTAGACCAGTCAGTAAGGTTCTAGATAACTAGAGAGTTAGACCAGGCAGTAAGGTTTCGGCATCAGACCAGTCAGTAAGGTTCCAGAGAACTAGAGACTTAGAACAGTCAGTAAGGTTCTAGATAACCAGAGAGCTAGACCAGGCAGTAAGGTTTCGGAGTCAGACCAGTCAGTAAGGTTACAGAGAACTCAAGAGTTAGAACAGTCAGTAAGGTTCTAGATAACTAGAGAGTTAGACCAGGCAGTAAGGTTCCAGAGAACTAGAGAGTTAGACCAGTCAGTAAGGTTCTAGATAACTAGAGAGTTAGACAAGTCAGTAAGGTTCTAGATAACTAGAGAGTTAGACAAGTCAGTAAGGTTCTAGATAACTAGAGAGTTAGACAAGTCAGTAAGGTTCCACAGAACTAGAGAGTTAGACCAGTCAGTAAAGTTCTAGATAACTAGAGAGTTAGACCAGGCAGTAAGGCTTCAGAGTTAGACCAGTCAGTAAGGTTCCAGAGAACTAGAGAGTTAGACCAGTCAGAGGGGAGAGGAGAAGTGTTAAACACATCCAAATATATTATATATTTTATATTTGCCAACCTTTGCCTTCATGACAGCTTTGCACACTCTTGGCATTCTCTCAACCAGCTTCACCTGGAATGCTTTTCTAACAGTTCCCACATATGCTGAGCACTTGTTGGCTGCTTTTCCTTTACTCTGCAGTTCAACTCATTCCAAACCATCTCAATTGGTTTGTGGTCGGGTGATTGTGGAGGCCAGGTCATCTGATGTAGCATTCCATCACTCTCCTTCCTGCTCAAATAGCCCTTACACAGCCTGGAGGTGTGTTGGGTCATTGTCCTGTTGAAAAACAAATGATAGTCCCACTAAGCGCAAACCAGATGTTATGGCGTATCGCAGCAGAATGCTGAGGTAGCCATGCTGGTTAAGTGTGCCTTGAATTCTAAATAAATCATTGACAGTGTGACCAGCAAAGCACCCACACACCATCACACCTCTTCCTCCATCCTTCACGATGGGAACCACACATGCAGAGATCATCTGTTCACCTACTCTATGTCTCACAAAGACACGGCGGTTGGAACCAAAAATCTCACATTTGGACTTATCAGACCAAAGGACAGATTTCCACCGGTCTAATATCCATTGTTCGTGTTTCTTGGCCCAAGCAAGTCTCTTCTTCTTATTGGTGTCCTTTAGTAGTGGTTTCTTTGCAGCAATTTGACCATGAAGGCCTGATTCACACAGTCTCCTCTGAACAGTTGATGTTGAGATGTGTCTGTTACTTGAACTGTGAAGCATTTCTTTTGGGTTGCAATCTGAGGTACAGTTAATCTGTAATGAATGTATACTCTGCAGCAGATGTAACTCTGGGTCTTCCTTTCCTGTGGCGGTCCTCATGAGAGCCAGTTTCATCATAGTGCTTGATGGTTTTTGCGACTGCACTTGAAGAAACTTTCTGTCACACCCTGCTCTGTTTCACCTGTCTTGTGCTTGTCTCCACCCCCCACCAGGTGTCACACCCTGCTCTGTTTCACCTGTCTTGTGCTTGTCTCCACCCCCCACCAGGTGTCTCCCATTTGTTCCCGTTATTCGCTGTGTATTTATAGCGGTGTCTTCTGTCTGTCTGTTGCCAATTTGTCTTGTCTTGTCAACCAGGGTGTTTTTCCTGATCTCTGTTTTTCTTGTCCTCCCGGTTCTGACCCTTTGCCTGCCCTGACATTGTACCCGCCAGCCTGACCATTCAGCCTGCCCTGACCTCGAGCCTGTCTGCCGCCCTGTACCTTCTGGACTCTGACCTGGTTTATGAACTTCTGCCTGTCCTCGTTTTTTAATTAATATCGGAGACTAGAACCATCTGCCTACGGTGACTGCATTTGGGTCTCGCTCTGTGTGTTTATACTTTAAAAGTTCTTGAAATGTTCCGGATTGACTGACCTTCATGTCTTAAAGTAATGATGGACTGCCATTTATCTGTACTTATTTGAGATGTTCTTGCCATCATATGGACTTGGTCTCTTACCAAATATGGCTATCTTCTGCATACCACCCCTACCTTGTCACAATACAACTGATTGGTTCAAACAGATTAAGAAGGACATAAATTCCACGAATTAACTTTTAACAAGGCACACCTGTTAATTGAAATGCATTCCAGGTGACTACCTCATGAAGCTGGTTGAGAGAATGCCAAGAGTGTGTAAAGCTGTCATTAAGGCAAAGGGTGGCTACTTTGAAGAGTCTAAAATATAAATATAAATATATATAAAACACTTTTGTGGTTACTACATGATTCCATATGTGTTATTTAATAGTTGTATTATTTATTAATTATTCTACAATGTAGAAAATAGTAAAAATAAAGAAAATCCCTTCAATGAGTAGGTGTGTCCAAACGTTTGACTGCTGCTGTATATTATAATAAATTCTTCAGAATACGTTACACCTTCATCCAGAGTGTGAAAAACAGGGGTCCCAACAGGGGATTCAGGCCCCTGAATGAGATAGTCAAACTTTGGGAGGTCTCTACATAAGACTTATTTTTTAACCATTCTCCTATTTGTTTACGATGCAATTTATACTGCTACAGTGGTAAATATTAAAATAAAAGCGTATTCCAAATTAAACAGACATCCTCACCTCTGTCTGTGTCGTGGTTTTAAAAAAAGGGTTTTCTCCATGTGGCTGCACTTGTCGTTAGTGGTGGACATTACAAGCTTTTTCGGGGAGCCACATCATTTGACTCTGTTCAAGGTAGAGAGACGCATCATTTGACTCTGTTCAAGGTAGAGAGACGCATCGTTTGACTCTGTTCAAGGTAGAGAGCCGCATCGTTTGACTCTGTTCAAGGTAGAGAGCCGCATCGTTTGACTCTGTTCAAGGTAGAGAGACGCATCATTTGACTCTGTTCAAGGTAGAGAGACGCATCATTTGACTCTGTTCAAGGTAGAGAGCCACATAGTTTGACTCTGTTCAAGGTAGAGAGCCGCATCATTTGACTCTGTTCAAGGTAGAGAGCCACATCATTTGACTCTGTTCAAGGTAGAGAGCTGCATCGTTTGACTCTGTTCAAGGTAGAGAGACGCATCATTTGACTCTGTTCAAGGTAGAGAGCCACATCGTTTGACTCTGTTCAAGGTAGAGAGCCACATCGTTTGACTCTGTTCAAGGTAGAGAGCCGCATCGTTTGACTCTGTTCAAGGTAGAGAGACGCATCATTTGACTCTGTTCAAGGTAGAGAGCCACATCATTTGACTCTGTTCAAGGTAGAGAGACGCATCATTTGACTCTGTTCAAGGTAGAGAGCCGCATCGTTTGACTCTGTTCAAGGTAGAGAGACGCATCATTTGACTCTGTTCAAGGTAGAGAGACGCATCGTTTGACTCTGTTCAAGGTAGAGAGACGCATCATTTGACTCTGTTCAAGGTAGAGAGACGCATCATTTGACTCTGTTCAAGGTAGAGAGACGCATCATTTGACTCTGTTCAAGGTAGAGAGACGCATCGTTTGACTCTGTTCAAGGTAGAGGGCCACATCATTTGACTCTGTTCAAGGTAGAGAGACGCATCATTTGACTCTGTTCAAGGTAGAGAGCCACATCATTTGACTCTGTTCAAGGTAGAGAGACGCATCGTTTGACTCTGTTCAAGGTAGAGAGCCACATCATTTGACTCTGTTCAAGGTAGAGAGATGCATCGTTTGACTCTGTTCAAGGTAGAGGGCCACATCATTTGACTCCCAAGCGGCTCTTCATTCAAAATGCTTGAAAATGGACCTACCATGACACCGTGCCCCAACTTTTTTCTTTCTCCATAAAAAGTAATTTTGTCTACAAGAGTGTATGGCCAATGACATCACCGACTGAAACGTCACTTTTTTTTGGTGTGTTTTGTAACAGATGTCTATTTCCATTCATCAAATGAATCATATCAAATGGTGCCAGTGCACTATCTGGATGGTGCAATTATCTTTACATTTACATTTACGTCATTTAGCGGACACTCTTATCCAGAGCGACTTACAGTAGTGAATGCATACATTTCATACATTTTTTTTTCTGTGCTGGCCCCCCGTGGGAATCGAACCCACAACCCTGGTGTTGCAAACACCATGCTCTACCAACTGAGCTACAGGGAAGGCCTATGTTAGAGTTAGAGTGGACGAACATGTGCAAGTACAGTAGCATACTTTTGGAAGAGATTTGTTTGACAATAAGATGAAAGCATCACGACTGTGTTTTGTTCCTGCCACATTAACAGGTCATAATGGTTTACTGTTAAGTGACATCTCTTTACTATTATGCTCGTAACAATAGACAAACACAGTGTGCTTAAACTAATAACACACAAATCATTGTATTTTTCTTGTCTATATTGAATACGTAATTTAAACATTCACAGTGTAGGTTGGAAAAAGTATGTGAACCCCGAGGCTAATGACTTTTCCAAAAGCTAATTGGAGTCAGGAGTCAGCTAGTCAATGAGACGAGATTGGAGATGTTGGTTAGAGCTGCCTTTCCCTATAAAAAACACTGAGTTTGCTATTCACAAGAAGCATTGCCTGATGTGACCATGCCTCGAACAAAAGAGATCTCAGAAGACCTACAGTTAAGAATTGTTTACTTGCATAAAGCTGGAAAGGATTACAAAAGTATCTCTAAAAGTCTTGATGTTCATCAGTCCACAGTAAGACAAATTGTCTACAAATGGAGAAAGTTCCGCACTGTTGCTACTCTCCCTAGGAGTGGCCGTCCTGCAAAGATGACTGCAAGAGCACAGTGCAGAATGCTCAATTAGGTTTCAAGAAGAATCCTAGAGTGTCAGCTAAAGACTTACAGAAACCTCTGGAACATGTTCACATCTCTTTTGACGAGTCTACGTCACGTAAAACACTAAACAAGAATGGTGGTCATGGGAGGACACCACAGAAGAAGCCACTGCTGTCCAAAAAAAACATTTCTGCACGTCTGAAGTTCGCAAAAGTGCACCTGGATGTTCCACAGCGCTTCTGGCAAAATATTCTGTGGAAAGATTAAATTACAGTTGAGTTGTTTGGAAGGAACCCACAACACTGTGTGTGGAGAACAAAAGGCACAGCACACCAACATCAAAACCTCATCCCAACTGTAAAGTAAGGTGGAGGGAGCATCATGGTCTGGGGCTGCTTTGCTGCCTCAGGGCCTGGACAGCTTGCTATCATCAACAGGAAAATGAATTCCCAAGTTTATCAAGACATTTTGATAAAAAAGATAGCCTTCCATTCTCCTGCAATGGAAGGCTATCTGTCCGCCAATTGAAGGTCAACAGAAGTTGGGTGATGCAACAGGACAATGACCCAAAACACAGAAGTAAATCAACAACAGAATGGCTTCAACAGAAGAAAATACGCCTTCTGGAGTGGCCCAGTCAGAGTCCTGACCTCAACCCGATTAAGATGCTGTGGCAGGACCTCAAGAGAGCGGTTCACACCAGACTTCACAAGAATATTGCTGAACTGAAACAGTTTTGTAAAGAGGAATGGTCCGAAATTCCTCCTGACCGTTGTGCAGGTCTGATCCACAACTACAGAAAACGTTTGGTTGAGGTTATTGCTGCCAAAGGAGGGTCAACCAGTTATTAAATCTAAGGGTTCACATACTTTTCCACCCTGCACTGTAAATGTTTACATAGTGTGTACAATAAAGACATAATGATTTGTGTGTTATTAGTTTAAGCAGACTGTGTTTGTCTATTGTTGTGACCTAGATGAAGATCAGATCAAATCTTATGACCAATTTATGCAGAAAATCCAGGTATTTCCAAGGGGTTCACATACTTTTTTTGCCACTCTTTATGGACAATATAAAAGTACTCCAGGAAAAACAGGATAAAATAAATCAAGGACATTCTGGGTCACTAATCTCCTTACATTTGCAAACCAATGCTGATGACTGGTCATTGGTCAACAGTCAAGACGCGCAATTTTTTAGTTCTGGTCAAGCACAGATCAGATGTTTTTGAGTCAAGAATTTGGAGCAACACCATAGTCCTATTAGTCCTACTATATTAGCAACACCATAGTCCTATTAGTCCTATTCCATTAGCAACACCATTGTCCTATTAGTCCTGTTCTATTAGCAATACCATAGTCCTATTCTATTAGCAACACCATAGTCCTATTAGTCCCATTCTATTAGCAACACCATAGCCCTATTAGTCCTATTCTATTAGCAACACCATAGTCCTATTATTCCCATTCTATTAGCAACACCGTAGTCCTATTAGTCCTATTCTATTAGCAACACCATTGTCCTATTAGTCCTGTTCTATTAGCAATACCATAGTCCTATTCTATTAGCAACACCGTAGTCCTATTAGTCCTATTCTATTAGCAACACTGTAGTCCTATTAGTCCTATTCTATTAGCAACTCCGTAGTCCTATTAGGCCTATTCTATTAGCAACACCATAGTCCTATTAGTCCTATTCTATTAGCAAAACCATAGGCCTATTAGTCCCATTCTATTAGCAAAACCATAGGCCTATTAGTCCCATTCTATTAGCAATACAATAGTCCTATTAGTCCTATTCTATTAGCAACACCATAGTCCTATTAGTCCCATTCTATTAGCAACACCATAGTCCTATTAGTCCCATTCTATTAGCAACACCATAGCCCTATTAGTTCTATTCTATTAGCAACACCATAAGCCTATTACTCCCATTCTATTAGCAACACCATAGTCCTATTAGTCCCATTCTATTAGCAACACCATAGCCCTATTAGTTCTATTCTATTAGCAACACTGTAGTCCTATTGGTCCTATTCTATTAGCAACACTGTAGTGCTGTTAGTCCTATTCTATTAGCAACACTGTAGTCCTATTAGTCCTATTCTATTAGCAACACCATAGTCCTATTAGTCCTATTCTATTAGCAACACCATAGTCCTATTAGTCCTATTCTATTAGCAACACCATAGTCCTATTAATCCTATTCTATTAGCAACACCATAGTCCTATTAGTCCTATTTTATTAGCAACAACATAGTCCTATTAGTCCTATTCTATTAGCAACACCATCGTCCTTTTAGTCCTATTCTACTAGCAACACCATAGTCCTATTAGTCCCATTCTATTAGCAACACCATAGTCCTATTAGTCCCATTCTATTAGCAACACCATAGTCCTATTAGTCCTATTCAATTAGCAACACTGTAGACATATTAGTTCTATTCTATTAGCAATACCATAGTCCTATTAGTCCTATTCTATTAGCAACACCGTAGTCCTATTAGTCCTATTAGTCCTATTCAATTAGCAACACCATAGTCCTATTAGTCATATTAAATTAGCAACACCGTAGTCCTATTAGTCCTATTCTATTAGCAACTCCATAGTCCTGTTAATCCTATTATATTAGCAACACCATCGTCCTATTAGTCCTATTCTATTAGCAACACCATAGTCCTATTAGTCCCATTCCATTAGCAACACCGTAGTCCTATTAGTCCTATTCTATTTGCAACACCGTAGTCCTATTAGTCCTATTCTATTAGCAACACCATCATCCTATTAGGCCTGTTCTGTTAGCAACACCGTAGTCCTATTAGTCCTATTCTATTAGCAACACCATAGTCCTATTAATCCTATTCTATTAGCAACACCATAGTCCTATTAGTCCTATTTTATTAGCAACACCATCATCCTATTAGTCCTATTCTATTAGCAACACCATCGTCCTATTAGTCTCATTCTATTAGCAACACCGTAGTCCTATTAGTCCTTTTCTATTAGCAACACCATAGTCCTACTTTAGAAACCAGATCAAATAAGATTTAAATATAAAATACAATAGTAGACTATATGGATGGGTCTTTTTCCAGTTCAGTTTCACAGACACGACCCCCCAAACCCCACTTTGAGAACCAGTCGTGACCCTCTCAAACCCCACTTTGAGAACCAGTCTCGACCCCCCCAAACCCCACTTTGAGAACCAGTCGTGACCCCCCCAAACCCCACTTTGAGAACCAGTCGTGACCCCCCAAACCCCACTTTGAGAACCAGTTGTGACCCCCCCAAACCCCACTTTGAGAACCAGTCGTGACCTCCCCAAACCCCACTTTGAGAACCAGTCTCGACCTCTCAAACTCCACTTTGAGAACCAGTCTCGACCTCTCAAACCCCACTTTGAGAACCAGTCGTGACCCCCCTAAACTCCACTTTGAGAACCAGTCGCGACCCCCCCAAACCCCACTTTGAGAACCAGTCGCGACCCCCCCAAACCCCACTTTGAGAACCAGTCGTGACCTCCCCAAACCCCACTTTGAGAACCAGTCGCGACCTCTCAAACTCCACTTTGAGAACCAGTCGCGACCCCCCTAAACCCCACTTTGAGAACCAGTCTCGACCTCTCAAACCCCACTTTGAGAACCAGTCGCGACCCCCCCAAACCCCACTTTGAGAACCAGTCTCGACCTCTCAAACTCCACTTTGAGAACCAGTCGCGACCCCCCCAAACCCCACTTTGAGAACCAGTCTCGACCTCTCAAACCCCACTTTGAGAACCAGTCGTGACCCCCCCAAACCCCACTTTGAGAACCAGTCGCGACCCCCCCCAAACCCCACTTTGAGAACCAGTCGCGACCCCCCCAAACCCCACTTTGAGAACCAGTCGTGACCCCCCCAAACCCCACTTTGAGAACCAGTCGTGACCCCCCCAAACCCCACTTTGAGAACCAGTCGCGACCCCCCTAAACTCCACTTTGAGAACCAGTCGTGACCCCCCCAAACCCCACTTTGAGAACCAGTCGTGACCCCCCCAAACCCCACTTTGAGAACCAGTCGCGACCCCCCTAAACTCCACTTTGAGAACCAGTCGTGACCCCCCCAAACCCCACTTTGAGAACCAGTCGTGACCCCCCCAAACCCCACTTTGAGAACCAGTCGTGACCCCCCCAAACCCCACTTTGAGAACCAGTCGCGACCCCCCCAAACCCCACTTTGAGAACCAGTCTCCACCTCTCAAACTCCACTTTGAGAACCAGTCTCGACCTCTCAAACCCCACTTTGAGAACCAGTCGCGACCTCTCAAACTCCACTTTGAGAACCAGTCGCGACCTCTCAAACCCCACTTTGAGAACCAGTCGCGACCTCTCAAACCCCACTTTGAGAACCAGTCTCGACCTCTCAAACCCCACTTTGAGAACCAGTCTCGACCCCCCTAAACTCCACTTTGAGAACCAGTCTCGACCCCCCCAAACTCCACTTTGAGAACCAGTCTCGACCTCTCAAACCCCACATTGAGAACCAGTCTCGACCTCTCAAACCCCACTTTGAGAACCAGTCGCGACCCCCCCAAACCCCACTTTGAGAACCACAGCTATATTAGGTAGTACTCAGTATAGAAGAGCTTCAGGGAGATGACTAATGTGTGTGTGTGTGTGTGTGTGTGTGTGTGTGTGAGTGAGTGAGTGAGTGAGTGAGTGAGTGAGTGAGTGAGTGAGTGAGTGAGTGAGTGAGTGAGTGAGTGAGTGAGTGAGTGAGTGAGTGAGTGAGTGAGTGAGTGAGTGAGTGAGTGAGTGAGTGAGTGAGTGAGTGTGTGAGTGAGTGAGTGAGTGAGTGAGTGAGTGAGTGAGTGAGTTGCTTGGTGGCCTAATTCTTCCTGACGTGATCCATATGCTCTCAACTAATGGATGGCCCAGCACTCTCACACACACACAAACACTGACGTGCACACACACACACAAACACTGACGTGCACACACACACTCTGTTTGGTGGTGCGTAGAGCGTCCAGACAATGTGAGATAAATGGAGTTAATTAATTTCCAGGATTAGAAACGAGGAAGTTACAATTACCTCACGGCTATTAGAGGCTAAGAGAGAAGAGAGGGAGGAGAGGAGAGAGGGAGGAGAGGGGAGGAGAGGGAGGAGAGAGGGAGGGGAGGAGAGAGGGAGGAGAGAGAGAAAGGAGAGGATTTTGATTTTATTTTATATGGATCTCTTTTAGTCCCCATTTCGACTTATCTTCCAAGAGTCCTTAAACAGAGAGGAGAGTGAGGAGAGAGGGAGGGGAGGGGAGGAGAGGTAGGAGAGATGGAGGAGAGGAGAAAGGGAGGAAAGAGGGAGGAGAGGGAGGGGAGAGGGAGGAGAGAAGGAGGGAGGGAGGAGAGGGAGGAGAAACAAAGAAGAGTAGGCAGGAGGGGAGAGGGAGGTGAGACGGAAAATGAAGTCAAGTGTTTATTTAATGTTTGATTTGGTTTAACTGGTTAGAGGATATTACTATTTCCTTAGCTTCTCACATCTCTGCATCCAGCACCAGCCTACGTGTGTGTGTTTCTGTGTGTTTCTGTGTGTGTGGTTGTGTGTGTGTGTCACCGTGTGAGCCTACACGCTGAACAAACCCATGGAAATTCATAAGTAGAGAGCGACGCCTACTCATAAACACTAAAAATACTGGAGTGAGTCGAGTCGTGGGAGAGGAGAGGAGAGACAGAGAGAAAAGAGAGGGAGGGAAGGAGAAAGAGAGAAGGGGGTTATAGTGGAAGTGAGAGAGAGGAGCAAGAGGGGAGAGATGGATGGAAGACCAAGAGCTAGACAGAGAGAGGGAGAGAGAGAAATAGAGGTAGGGAGAGTAGAGGGAAGGAGAAAGAGAGAGGGGAGAGAAAGAGAGGGAGAGAGAGAGAAAGAGAGAGATAAGGCGGGTGAGAAAGAGAGAGAGGGAGATAAGGCGGGTGGGAAAGAGGCAGGGAGAGAGAGAGAGAGAGTGTGAGAGCGAGAGAAGTGTTCTCTGGAGGAGGGCTCATCCAACACAGGACATCTATTCTCAGCATCCTATGGTCAACCCTCTCCCTCTGTGTGTGTGTGAGTGTGCGTGTGTGTGTGTGTGTGTGTGTGTGTGTGTGTGTGTGTGTGTGTGTGTGTGTGTGTGTGTGTGTGTGTGTGTGTGTGTGTGTGTGTGTGTGTGCGTGCGTGCGTGCGTGTGTGTGTGGGAGCGTT
>NW_021822960.1:62500-78322 GCF_901001165.1 Salmo trutta
GTCCCTCTCCTCGCCCCTACCTGGGCTCAAACTAGGGACCCTCTGCACACATCGACAACAGCCACCCTCGAAGCATCGTTACCCATCGCTCCACAAAAGCCGTGGCCCTTGCAGAGCAAGGGGAACAACTACTTCAAGGTCTCAGAGCGAGTGACGTCACCGATTGAAATGCTATTAGCGCGCACCCCGCTAACTAGCTAGCCATTTCACATCGGTTACACTTATACACGCCCGCACACACGCCCGCACACACACACACACACACACACACACACACACACACACACACACACACACACACACACACACACACACACACACACACACACACACACGCAATCATGTTTACACACACACACACCCACATGCTTACAGACAGATGCACATGCATTAAACATCGTTTGCTTTTAAGTTGTTGATGAGTCGAATGGTTGGGTTCAAGTTGTCACACGTAATTTCTCTGACGTTAGGGACAGATTAAAATGTACAGTGAGGGAAAAAAGTATTTGATCCCCTGCTGATTTTGTACGTTTGCCCACTGACAAACAAATGATCAGTCTATAATTTTAATGGTAGGTTTATTTGAACAGTGAGAGACAGAATAACAACAAAAAAATCCAGAAAAACGCATGTCAGAAATGTTGTAAAATAATTTGCATTTTAATGAGGGAAATAAGTATTTGACCCCTCTGCAAAACATGACTTAGTACTTGGTGGCAAAACCCTTGTTGGCAATCACAGAGGTCAAACGTTTCTTGTAGTTGGCCACCAGGTTTGCACACATCTCAGGAGGGATTTTGTCCCACTCCTCTTTGCAGATCTTAAGGTTTTGAGACTGACGTTTGGCAACTCGAACCTTCAGCTGCCTCCACAGATTTTCTATGGGATTAAGGTCTGGAGACTGGCTAGGCCACTCCAGGACCTTAATGTGCTTCTTCTTGAGCCACTCCTTTGTTGCCTTGGCTGTGTGTTTTGGGTCATTGTCATGCTGGAATACCCATCCACGACCCATTTTCAATGCCCTGGCTGAGGAAAGGAGGTTCTCACCCAAGATTTGACGGTACATGGCTCCGTCCATCGTCCCTTTGATGCGGTGAAGTTGTCCTGTCCCCTTAGCAGAAAAACACCCCCAAAGCATAATGTTTCCACGTCCATGTTTGACGGTGGGGATGGTGTTCTTGGGGTCATAGGCAGCATTCCTCCTCCTCCAAACACGGCGAGTTGAGTTGATGCCAAATAGCTCCATTTTGGTCTCATCTGACCACAACACTTTCACCCAGTTGTCCTCTGAATCATTCAGATGTTCTTTGGCAAACTTCAGACGGGCATGTATATGTGCTTTCTTGAGCAGGGACCTTGCGGGCACTGCAGGATTTCAGTCCTTCGCGGTGTAGTGTGTTACCAATTGTTTTCTTGGTGACTATGGTCCCAGCTGCCTTGAGATCATTGACAAGATCCTCCTGTGTAGTTCTGTGCTGATTCCTCACCGTTCTCATGATCATTGCAACTCCACGAGATGAGATCTTGCATGGAGCCCCAGGCCGAGGGAGATTGACAGTTTTTTTGTGTTTCTTCCATTTGCGAATAATCACACCAACTGTTGTCACCTTCTCACCAAGCTGCTTGGCGATGGTCTTGTAGCCCATTCCAGCCTTGTGTAGGTCTACAATCTTGTCCCTGACATCCTTGGAGAGCTCTTTGGTCTTAGCCATGGTGGAGAGTTTTTCCAAACTCTGATTGATTGATTGCTTCTGTGGACAGGTGTCTTTTATACAGGTAACAAGCTGAGATTAGGAGCACTCCCTTTAAGAGTGTGCTCCTAATCTCAGCTCGTTACCTGTATAAAAGACACCTGGGAGCCAGAAATCTTTCTGATTGAGAGGGGGTCAAATACTTATTTCCCTCATTAAAATGCAAATCAATTTATAACATTTCTGACATGCGTTTTTCTGGATTTTTGTTGTTGTTATTCTGTCTCTCACTGTTCAAATAAACCTACCATTCAAATTATAGACTGATAATTTCTTTGTCAGTGGGCAAATGTACAAAATCAGCAGGGGATCAAATACTTCTTTCCCTCACTGTATAATCCTCTCTCTTCAACATTAAAAACATTTTCACGTGACCTTCCACTTCTACTGTAAAATACATTTTTACAACTCCCTCATACAATTCATTTGAAATAATGTTTACAACAACAAAAAATAACAATAACTGTGTTTATAAATGTGGATATCAACTTTGCCACTTCAGTATGCTTTTGTAGCACTGTCGATTCCACGCAGGGGCTATGGGACAGAAGGTTGAGAGTTCACCGACCACCACGGACGAGCTCACTCTCCCCGCCTGTTACATTACATCACCATCAGAGCCGGATTGCAGACAATCATCAGCTAGGAAGGAATCCGAGTTCAACATTTTGATGCCGTATTTATAATTACATAAAATATATTAAACACATTTTCCACCAACAGGTTTCTGTGACAATGCTCCACACAACCAGTAAACAAAGCATACCGACTTCGGGCGGTTCAATATCATGGCAGTGGTGGAAAAAGTACCCAAATGTCATTCTTGAGTAAAAGTAAACAGAAAATGACTCAAGTAGAAATGAAACACACCTTTTTTACAGACACATTACATACATACATAAACAATTACAATTGCATAGATACTGACACATTAAATAAATACATGAACAGTTACAATTACATAGTTACAAATACATTCCATTAATATATAAACAATTACAATTACATAGATACAGATACATAAACTTTTTCAGGACCCTGTCTTTCAAAGATAATTTGTAAAAATCCAACTAACTTCACAGATCTTCATTGTTGTAAGGTATGTCTTCAGGAATGGACCAAGGTGCAGCGGAGTTAGTGTTCATCATCATTTAATAAAGAGCGAACACTATACAATTTACAAAACAAGAAACAACCGACAGCCAAACAGTACTGACAGCATAACACACTGAACAGAAACAATTACCCACAACCCCAAAGAAAAACACACACTACTATATAGGACTCCCAATCAAAGGCAACTCAACCCACCTGCCTTCAATTGGGAGTCCAACCTCAATTAACTAAACATAGAAAAACAAAAACTCTGCCACGTCCTGACCAAAACTAATACAATTACGCCCTCTGCTGGTCAGGACGTGAGAATTGTAAAGGGTTTAAACACTGTTTCCCATGCTTGTTTAATGAACCATAAACAATTAATGAACATGCACCTGTGGAACGGTCATTAAGACAATAACAGCTTACAGAGGGTAGGCAATTAAGGTCACAGTTATGAAAAACGAGGACACTAAAGAGGCCTTTCTACTGACTCTGAAAAACACCAAAAGAAAGATGCCCAGGGTCCCTGCTCATCTGCGTGAACGTGTCTTAGGCATGCTGCAAGGAGGTATGAGGACTGCAGATGTGGCCAGGGCAATAAATTGCAATGTCCGTACTGTGAGATGCCTAAGACAGCGCTACAGGGAGACAGGATGGACAGCGGATCGTCCTCGCAGTGGCAGACCACGTGTAACAAAACCTGCAAAGGATTGGTACATCCGAACATCACATCTGCGGGACAGATACAGGATGGCAACAGCAAATGCCCGAGTTACACCAGGAATGCACAATCCCTCCATCAGTGCTCCGACTGTCCGCAATAGGCTGAGAGAGGCTGGACTGAGGGCTTGTAGGCCTGTTGTAAGGCAGGTCCTCACCAAACATCACCAGCAACAACGTCGCCTATGGGCACAAACCCACCGTCGCTGGACCAGACAGGACTGGCAAAAAGTGTTCTTCTCTGACGAGTCGCGGTTTTGTCTCACCAGGGGTGATGGTCAGATTCGCGTTTATCATCAAAGGACTGAGCGTTACACCGAGGCCTGTACTCTGGAGCGGGATTGATTTGGAGGTGGAGGGTCCATCATGGTCTGGGGCGGTGTGTCACAGCATCATCGGACTGAGCTTGTTGTCATTGCAGGCAATCTCAACGCTGTGCATTACAGGGAAGACATCCTCCTCCCTCATGTGGTACCCTTCCTGCAGGCTCATCCTGACATGACCCTCATGCATGACAATGCCACCAGCCATACTACTCGTTCTGTGCATGATTTCCAGCAAGACAGGAAAGTCAGTGTTCTGCAATGGCCAGCGAAGAGCTCAGATCTCAATCCGATTGAGCACGTCTGGGACCTGTTGGATCGGAGGGTGAGGGCTAGGGTCATTCCCCCCAGAAATGTCCGGGAACTTGCAGGTGCCTTGGTGGAAGAGTGGGGTAACATCTCACAGCAAGAACTGGCAAATCTGGTGCAGTCCATGAGGAGGAGATGCACTGCAGTACTTAATGCAGCTGATGGCCACACCAGATACTGACTGTTGATTTTGACCCCCCCTTTGTTCAGGGACACATTATTACATTTCTGTTAGTCACATGTCTGTGGAACTTGTTCAGTTTATGTCTCAGTTGTTGAATCTTGTTATGTTCATACAAATATTTACACATGTTAAGTTTGCTGAAAATAAACGCAGTTGACAGTGAGAGGACATTTCTTTTTTTGCTGAGTTTACATCAAGATACCTTATATAGATATAGATACATTGTATAGATACAGATACATTATAAAGATACAGATACATTATATAGATACATTATATAGATACAGATACATTACATAGATACATTATATAGATACAGATACATTATAAAGATACAGATACATTATATAGATACATTATATAGATACAGATACATTACATAGATACATTATATAGATATAGATACATTAAATAGATACATTATATAGATATGGATACATTATATAGATACATTATATAGATACAGAAACATTACATAGATATATTGTATAGATACAGACACATTATAAAGATACAGATACATTATATAGATACAGACACATTACATAGATACAGAAACATTATATAGATACAGATACATTATATAGATACATGATATAGATACAGATACATTATATAGATACAGATACATTACATATATACATTATATAGATTCAGATACATTATATAGATACATGATATAGATACAGATACATTATATAGATACATGATATAGATACAGATATATTACATAGATACAGATGCATTACATAGATACATTATATAGATACAAATATATTACATAGATACAGATACATTACATAGATACATTATATAGATACAGAGACATTACATAGATACATTATATAGATACAGAGACATTACATAGATACATTATATAGATACAGATACATTATATAGATACAGATACATTATATAGATACAGATACATTACATAGATACATTATATAGATACAAATATATTACATAGATACAGATACATTACATAGATACATTATATAGATAAAGAGACATTACATAGATACATTATGTAGATACAGATACATTATATAGATACAGATATATTATATAGATACAGATACATTACATAGATACATTATATAGATACAAATATATTACATAGATACAGATACATTACATAGATACATTATACAAATACAGATATATTATATAAATACAGATACATTACATAGATACATTATATAGATACAGAGACATTACATAGATACATTATATAGATACAGAGACATTACATAGATACATTATATAGATACAGATACATTATATAGATACAGATACATTATAAAGGTACAGATATATTACACAAATACAGATACATTACATAGCTACATTATATAGATACAGATATATTATATAGATACAGATACATTACATAGATACACTATATAGAAACAGAGACATTATATAGATACAGATGCATTATATAGATACAGATACATTATATAGATACAGATGCATTATATAGATACAGATACATTATATAGATACAGATACATTATATAGATACATTATATAGATACAGACACATTATATAGATACATTATATTATATAGATGCAGATACATTACGTAGATACATTATATAGATACAGATATATTATATAGATAAAGATACATTACATAGATACATGATATAGATACAGACACATTATATAGATACAGATATATTATATAGATGCAGATACATTACGTAGATACATGATATAGATGCAGATACATTATATAGATACAGAAACATTATATAGATACATTATATAGATACAGATACATTATATAGATACAGAAACGTTATATATATACATTATATAGATTCAGATGCATTACATAGATACATGATATAGATACAGATACATTGCATAGATACAGAAACATTATATAGATACATTATATAGATACAGATACATTATATAGATACAGATGCATTATATAGATACAGATACATTATAGAGATACAGATACATTATAGAGATACAGATACATTATATAGATACATTATATAGATACATTATATAGATACAGAAACATTACATAGAGACATTACATAGATACAGATACATTAGATAGATACATTATATAGATACAGATACATTATATAGATACAGATACATTATATAGATACAGATGCATTATATAGATACATTATATAGATAAAGATACATTATATAGATACAGATGCATTATATAGATACAGATACATTATATAGATACAGATACATTATATAGATACAGATGCATTACATAGATACATGATATTGATACAGATACATTATATAGATACAGAAACATTATATATATACATTATATAGATTCAGATGCATTAAATAGATACATGATATAGATACAGATACATTATATAGATACAGAAACATCATACAGATACAGATGCATTATATAGATACAGATACATTATATAGATACAGATGCATTATATAGATACAGATACATTATATAGATACATGATATAGATACAGATACATTATATAGATACAGATACATTACATATATACATTATATAGATACAGATACATTATATAGATACATGATATAGATACAGATATATTACATAGATACAGATGCATTACATAGATACATTATATAGATACAAATATATTACATAGATACAGATACATTACATAGATACATTATATAGATACAGAGACATTACATAGATACATTATATAGATACAGATACATTATATAGATACAGATACATTACATAGATACATTATATAGATACAAATATATTACATAGATACAGATACATTACATAGATACATTATATAGATACAGAGACATTACATAGATACATTATATAGATACAGATACATTATATAGATACAGATACATTACATAGATACATTATATAGATACAAATATATTACATAGATACAGATACATTACATAGATACATTATATAGATAAAGAGACATTACATAGATACATTATGTAGATACAGATACATTATATAGATACAGATATATTATATAGATACAGATACATTACATAGATACATTATATAGATACAAATATATTACATAGATACAGATACATTACATAGATACATTATACAAATACAGATATATTATATAAATACAGATACATTACATAGATACATTATATAGATACAGAGACATTACATAGATACATTATATAGATACAGAGACATTACATAGATACATTATATAGATACAGATACATTATATAGATACAGATACATTATAAAGGTACAGATATATTACACAAATACAGATACATTACATAGCTACATTATATAGATACAGATATATTATATAGATACAGATACATTACATAGATACACTATATAGAAACAGAGACATTATATAGATACAGATGCATTATATAGATACAGATACATTATATAGATACAGATGCATTATATAGATACAGATACATTATTTAGATACAGATACATTATATAGATACATTATATAGATACAGACACATTATATAGATACATTATATTATATAGATGCAGATACATTACGTAGATACATTATATAGATACAGATATATTATATAGATAAAGATACATTACATAGATACATGATATAGATACAGACACATTATATAGATACAGATATATTATATAGATGCAGATACATTACGTAGATACATGATATAGATGCAGATACATTATATAGATACAGAAACATTATATAGATACATTATATAGATACAGATACATTATATAGATACAGAAACGTTATATATATACATTATATAGATTCAGATGCATTACATAGATACATGATATAGATACAGATACATTGCATAGATACAGAAACATTATATAGATACATTATATAGATACAGATACATTATATAGATACAGATGCATTATATAGATACAGATACATTATAGAGATACAGATACATTATAGAGATACAGATACATTATATAGATACATTATATAGATACATTATATAGATACAGAAACATTACATAGAGACATTACATAGATACAGATACATTAGATAGATACATTATATAGATACAGATACATTATATAGATACAGATACATTATATAGATACAGATGCATTATATAGATACATTATATAGATAAAGATACATTATATAGATACAGATGCATTATATAGATACAGATACATTATATAGATACAGATACATTATATAGATACAGATGCATTACATAGATACATGATATTGATACAGATACATTATATAGATACAGAAACATTATATATATACATTATATAGATTCAGATGCATTAAATAGATACATGATATAGATACAGATACATTATATAGATACAGAAACATCATACAGATACAGATGCATTATATAGATACAGATACATTATATAGATACAGATGCATTATATAGATACAGATACATTATATAGATACATGATATAGATACAGATACATTATATAGATACAGATACATTACATATATACATTATATAGATACAGATACATTATATAGATACATGATATAGATACAGATATATTACATAGATACAGATGCATTACATAGATACATTATATAGATACAAATATATTACATAGATACAGATACATTACATAGATACATTATATAGATACAGAGACATTACATAGATACATTATATAGATACAGATACATTATATAGATACAGATACATTACATAGATACATTATATAGATACAAATATATTACATAGATACAGATACATTACATAGATACATTATATAGATACAGAGACATTACATAGATACATTATATAGATACAGATACATTATATAGATACAGATACATTACATAGATACATTATATAGATACAAATATATTACATAGATACAGATACATTACATAGATACATTAAATAGATACAGAGACATTACATAGATACATTATATAGATACAGATACATTATATAGATACAGATACATTATATAGATACAGATACATTACATAGATACATTATATAGATACAAATATATTACATAGATACAGATACATTACATAGATACATTATACAAATACAGATATATTATATAGATACAGATACATTACATAGATACATTATATAGATACAGAGACATTACATAGATACATTATATAGATACAGAGACATTACATAGATACATTATATAGATACAGATACATTATATAGATACAGATACATTATATACGTACAGATATATTACACAAATACAGATACATTACATAGCTACATTATATAGATACAGATATATTTTATAGATACAGATACATTACATAGATACATTATATAGATACAGAGACATTATATAGATACAGATGCATTATATAGATACAGATACATTATATAGATACAGATGCATTATATAGATACAGATACATTATATAGATACAGATACATTATATAGATACATTATATAGATACAGACACATTATATAGATACATTATATTATATAGATGCAGATACATTATGTAGATACATTATATAGATACAGATATATTATATAGATACAGATACATTACATAGATACATGATATAGATACAGACACATTATATAGATACAGATATATTATATAGATGCAGATACATTACGTAGATACATGATATAGATACAGATACATTATATAGATACAGAAACATTATATAGATACATTATATAGATACAGATACATTACATAGATACAGATGCATTATATAGATACAGATACATTATAGAGATACAGATACATTATATAGATACATTATATAGATACATTATATAGATACAGAAACATTACATAGATACATTACATAGATACAGATACATTATATAGATACATTATATAGATACAGATACATTATATAGATACAGATACATTATATAGATACAGATGCGTTATATAGATACATTATATAGATAAAGATACATTATATAGATACAGATGCATTATATAGATACAGATCCATTATATAGATACAGATGCATTACATAGATACATGATATTGATACAGATACATTATATAGATACAGAAACATTATATATATACACGTTATATAGATTCAGATGCATTACATAGATACATGATATAGATACAGATACATTATATAGATACAGAAACATTATATAGATACAGATGCATTATATAGATACAGATGCATTATATAGATACAGATGCATTATATAGATACAGATACATTATATAGATACAGATACATTATATAGATACATTATATAGATACAGAAACATTACATAGATACATTACATAGATACAGATATATTATATAGATACATATATATTATATAGATACAGATACATTATATAGATACAGAAACATAACATAGATACATTACATAGATACAGATACATTATATAGATACAGATACATTATATAGATAAAGATACATTATATAGATACAGATACATTATATAGATACAGATACATTATATAGATACAGAAACATTATATACATACATTACATAGATACAGAAACATTACATAGATACATTACATAGATACAGATACATTATATAGATACATTATATAGATACAGATACATTATATAGATACAGATGTATTACATAGATACAGATGCATTATATAAATACAGATACATTATATAGATACAGATGCATTATATAGATACAGTATATAGATACATTATATAGATACATTATATAGATACAGATGCATTATATAGATACATTATATAGATACATTATATAGATACAGATACATTATATAGATACAGTATATAGATACATTATATAGATACAGATACATTATATAGATACAGATGCATTATTTAGATACATTATATAGATACAGATACATGATATAGATACATTATATAGATACAGATACATTATATTGATACATTATATAGATACAGATACATTATATAGATACAGATACATTACATAGATACATTATATAGATACATTACATAGATACAGATACATTATATAGATACAGATACAGTATAAAGATACAGATACATTATATAGATAGATACATGATATAGATACATTATATAGATACAGATACATTATATAGATACATTATATAGGTACGTTATATAGATACATTACAAAGATACAAATACATTATATAGATACTTTATACAGATACATTATATAGTTACAGATACATTATATATATACAAATCATACATGAAGGGCCTTTTTCTGCATTTGCTGTATGATCGATGAGAATCTCCATATTGCAAATATACGGTCCAATACTAGACGTCTGCTAATGTTTTTCAAATATTGCCCGACAGCGGCGGACCATGCACCAGGGCCAGATCTTCCGGGAAGTCATCAAACGAAGTCTCTCGGACATTCGGTTTCCGTTTTCTAACATTTTCAAGTTTTGGTAATTTTTCCGCTGTCCCGGTAAATTCCAACAGATGACGAATTGATTCTTATTGCAAATGTACAAAACATCACCAACCATGACATGGCCATTTCTCCTAAATGGAAAACACTTCGAAGACAAACTTGGTGAGCATAGGTTTGGACTAATGGGCTGTTAGACCAGAAAAAAGATGGCGTTGAGGCCTCAACGCTTTTTGAGATAAGGCCATTTTTCTGGGATTAAAGGTCAAAAAATAAAAATAGAGCACTAATTTGACCACTTCACGTCAAAGTACATGAACCTACGGTGTCAGGAAAAAAAGAACCAGCCATTTAACTATCGTAATTTATGAGAAATTGTACAATGTACAATTGGGGATGGTCAATGAAATGTTTGGTTTTTTTTCAAAAAAGTTATAGATCCAGTTGCGGCATGTTCAGACAAATCCGTTAAGGTGGGTTTCGGAGCTCTACGTGCTTTCTGTGATTTCTGTGATTTTCTGAAATAACACACACTCATTCAACCCTCTGTAAATAAGTCAGTTACCCCAAGGAGGATATGGGTTCACTTTCAACTTCCTGTGTCAACCGGTAGTACCTTAAATTGGGGTCATATGGGCTTTTTCGAAGGGTTAAAAAAGTCACATCTTTCCGAAACTTCATATGTGTGATTAGGCAACCCTCATGGACTGTAAATCAGTCATTTCTCCCATCAGATTTCCAAGAAAAACTCACACACACACAGCAAGGACGGAGTGACACAGTGTGGGGCTTACAGACACACAGAGCCTGCAATAGTTACCTTTGTTCGAACTATCAAAGAACCGTCAGACTTAGAGCTCTGAAACTTTAGAAACCTGTTCTGGAGCTCAAGTTGGTACGGTCAGTTATGCGGCTCTAGAGGGTTCTCAGGATGAGAAACAGCCTCGTACATTTGCAATAACTTCAAATCATTTTGACCATCGCGAAAATGACGACATTTAGAAAAGTCCCAGAATCGCAAGACTGGGTGCATTGAAACCGCCTCGGCCCATAGAGACGGACCCTAACGTTTCTGTCTGATAGCTCATTCAAGTACCCCGTAGCAACGCCCGGAAAAAGTGGATTTTCATCACCAATTAAGGTTGCTGCTCAGGCACCAAATGACCTATCGAGCAGAAACTCGGGATTCGGGGTCGCCTCACATAGTCCTACACATAATGTCAGAACTGGACCCGCAGCTAGTATATAACTACGTGTTTTACGTTTTATTATGGTTTAACCTCTCTGGGACATGTGGGATGCTAGCGTGCCACCCGCAGTACACACTATTCAACAGCCAGTGAAATAGCAGGGTGGCAAATTCAAAACAACAAAAATCTCATAATTCTAATTTCTCAAACATACAAATATTATATCCCATTTTAAAGATACACTTCTCATTAACCTGTTTGGGCTAGGGGGCAGTATTGAGAATTTTGGAAAAAATATGTGCCCATTTTTAACTGCCTCCTACACCAACTCAGAAGCTAGAATATGCATATTATTGTTCAGGTTTGGATAGAAAACACTCTGAATTTTCTAAAACTGTTTGAATGGTGTCTGTGAGTATAACAGAACTCCTATGGCAGGCAAAAACCTGACAAGGTTTCATGCAGGAAGTACCCTGTCTGACAAGGAGTCGTGCGTCTTGCATCTGTTTATTGAAAAGTAAGGATCTTAGCTGTAACGTGACAATTTCCAGGGCTCCGATAGGCTCTCAGAACCCGGGAAATACCTGAAGGTTGACGAGGCAGCCTCAGGCTGAAACACATTATCGCCTTTGGTAAGTGGCGGATCAGAGGACCTTTGAATGAGGCGCGTGCACGATTCGCTCCTGAGGAGAAATTTAATTCGGCTGTTTAGGCTCAATGCATATTCCCGGTCGGAATATTATCGCTTTTCTACGAGATAAATGGCATAAAAATTGGTTTTAAACAGCGGTTGACATGCTTCGAAGTACGGTAATGGAATATTTAGACATTTTTTGTCACGCCAATGCACCATGCGCGAGACCATGATGTAGCATTCTGATAGTGTCTAGAACTCACGAACAAAACGTCGCTGTTTGGATATAACGATGGATTATTTGGGACCAAACCAACATTTGTTATTGAAGTAGAAGTCCTGGCAGTGTATTCTGACGAAGAACAAGCAAGGTAAGAACATTTTTCTTATAGGAAATGTGATTTTGGTGAAGGCTAAACTTGCAGGGTGTCTAAATAGCTAGCCCTGTAACGCCGGGCTATGTACTTACATTATTGCAAAATGTGCTTCATCCGAAAAGCTATTTTAAAATCGGACATATCGAGTGCATAGAGGAGTTCTGTATCTATAATTCTTAAAATAATTGTTATGCTTTTTGTGAACGTTTATCGTGAGTAATTTAGCAAACTGTTAGTAAATTCCCCGGAAGTTTGCGGGGGTTATGCTTTTTCTGAACGTCACATGCTAATGTAAAAAGCTGTTTTTTGATATAAATATGAACTTGATTGAACAGACATGCATGTATTGTATAACACAATGTCCTAGGTGTGTCATCTGATGAAGATCATAAAAGGTTAGTGCTGCATTTAGCTGTGGTTTGGGTTTATGTGACATGATATGCTAGCTTGAAAAATGGGTGTCTGATTAGTTTTGCTTTCGTTGTAAAGCCTTTTTGAAATCGGACAGTGTGGTTAGATTAACGAGATTCTTGTCTTTAAATAGCTGTAAAATAGTCATATGTTTGAGAAATTGAAGTAATAGTATTTCTAACGATTCAAAAATCGCGCCACTGGATTTCAGTGGCTGTTACGTAGGTGGGACGAGTTCGTCCCACATGCGCCAGAGAGGTTAATCCAACCACATTGTCCTATTTCAAAAAAGCTTTACGGCGAAAGCATAACATTAGATTATGTTAGGACAGCGCCTAAACAAGAAAAACCACACAGCAATTTTCCAAGCAAGGAGAGGCGTCACAAAAACCAGAAATACAGCTAAATTTAATCACTAACCTTTGATGATCTTCATCAGATGACACTCCCAGGACTCAATGTTACACAATACATGTATGTTTTGTTCGATAAAGTTCATATTTATACCCATACATTATATAGATACAGATACATTATATAGATACATTATATAGATACAGACACATTACATAGATACAGATACATGTTATAGATACATTATATTGATACATTATATAGATACAGATACATTATATAGATACAGATACATTATATAGATACAGATACATTACATAGATACATTATATAGATATATTACATAGATACAGATACATTATATAGATACAGATACAGTATAAAGATACAGATACATTATATAGATACAGATACATTATATAGATACATTATATAGGTACGTTATATAGATACATTACAAAGATACAAATACATTATATAGATACTTTATACAGATACATTATATAGATACATTACATAAATACATTAAACATACACATTATATATATACAGTATATACATTATATAGATACATTACATAAATACATTAAACATACACATTATATATATACAGTATATACATTATATAGATACATTAAATAGATACAGATACATTATATAGATACATTATATAGATACAGACACATTACATAGATACAGATACATGTTATAGATACATTATATTGATACATTATATAGATACAGATACATTATATAGATACAGATACATTATATAGATACAGATACATTACATAGATACATTATATAGATATATTACATAGATACAGATACATTATATAGATACAGATACAGTATAAAGATACAGATACATTATATAGATACAGATACATGATATAGATACATTATATAGATACAGATACATTATGTAGATACATTATATAGATACAGATAGATTATATAGATACATGATATAGATACATCATATAGATACTGATACATTATACAGACACATTATAGAAATACATTATATAGATACAGTTACATTATATAAATTATGAAGATACGTTAAATATATACATTATATAGATACATTACATAGATACAGATAGATTATATAATACATTATATTGATATATTATATAGATTTAGCCAAAAAC
>NW_021822961.1:0-35705 GCF_901001165.1 Salmo trutta
GGGGGGCCGGGAAAGCTAAGATCACACTGGGAGGACCAAATACATGTGGTGGTAACCAGGAAAGGTGATGACAGCCCTGTCTATGAGGTCAAACCCGAGAGGGGTACAGGCAGGGCCCGGGTTCTGCATCGCAATATGCTCATGTCATGTAATTCCCTACCATTTGAGGAACCTGTTGAAATACCCAGTAGAGGTCTGTGGAGAAGGGAACCACCCCAGCAAAATCAGCAAAATGGGGAGAGCGCTGAGTGTGAGAGCTCAGATGAGGATTCTTATCCAGTATTCATCAATAGGCCACATAGGGATGAAGAGAGCAGACAGAGTAGCACACAACTAGTATCAGATAATAGTGAGGAACGGCGTCAGACTGATAGAAACTTCACTGTGAAGGAGTGCCAGCCAGTCCTCAGAGAGAGCCCGGAGAGGACAGGGGTAAATATGGAAACAGCTGAGGGCTCAGAGACTCAATCATCTCATGATGAAGTGGACACTGATTCATTGGGGTCACCCATGACCTTGCCCCGCCGTTCAGCCCGGCAGAGGAGGCCCAGACACATTCTAACCAATAACGCTTTAGGGCTGCCAAGCTCTTATCAGGATACCAACTAGAGACGTTCTGATGTGTTTATAGTTTTGAGGCCAGTGAAATGTTTGGGACAACATTTTGTTTGTTTTTGCAGGGGGGTGTTGTAAGGGGCTTAATACACTTGTATTCCAGCCACTAGGGGGTACTCTGGTGAAGCCCATGGGAAATAAAGAAATATAGTTTAAGTGAATTGGGAAGAGTAAGAATGATAAACTACAAGACCATGGTGCTTGCCTACGGAGCTGTGAGGGGAACGGCACCTCCGTACCTTCAGGCTCTGATCAGGCCCTACACCCAAACAAGGGCACTGCGTTCATCCACCTCTGGCCTGCTCGCCTCCCTACCTCTGAGGAAGCACAGTTCCCGCTCAGCCCAGTCAAAACTGTTCGCTGCTCTGGCACCCCAATGGTGGAACAAGCTCCCTCACGACGCCAGGACAGCAGAGTCAATCACCACCTTCCGGAGACACCTGAAACCCCACCTCTTTAAGGAATACCTGGGATAGGATAAAGTAATCCTTCTAACCCCCCCTCCCCCCTTAAAAGATTTAGATGCACTATTGTAAAGTGGTTGTTCCATTGGATATTATAAGGTGAATGCACCAATTTGTAAGTCGCTCTGAATAAGAGAATCTGCTAAATGACTTAAATGTAATGTAAATGTAAACAAAGACTGTAAATGGCTGTTACCTGTGCTGACATGATTAAAAGTGAAGTAAACCGTACTTTTCGCGTTGTAGTTTATATGATAAGCTCATTGGAAGGGTAACATATACAGGATGTACATAAATGGGCATAAACACGTGACACAGAAAATAAAAATATTGACATTTAGGAATTCAAAATGCATCTAAATATATTTCGTTATGTCTATGGAATACATAAAAAAATAAAATAAAAATCTAAATATGTGTATAAAATCTACTTGTCTGTACAGTAAGTAAATGTAGGACATCCAAAATGCACAAAAATATGTTTTTCTAATGTCTAAAATAAAATATATGTGTATAATATATACACTGCTCAAAAAAATAAAGGGAACACTTAAACAACACAATGTAACTCCAAGTCAATCACACTTCTGTGAAATCAAACTGTCCACTTAGGAAGCAACACCGATTGACAATAAATTTCACATGCTGTTGTGCAAATGGAATAGACAACAGGTGGAAATTATAGGCAATTAGCAAGACACCCCCAATAAAGGAGTGGTTCTGCAGGTGGTGACCACAGACCACTTCTCAGTTCCTATGCTTCCTGGCTGATGTTTTGGTCACTTTTGAATGCTGGCGGTGCTTTCACTCTAGTGGTAGCATGAGACGGAGTCTACAACCCACACAAGTGGCTCAGGTAGTGCAGCTCATCCAGGATGGCACATCAATGCGAGCTCTGGCAAGAAGGTTTGCTGTTTCTGTCAGCGTAGTGTCCAGAGCATGGAGGCGCTACGAGGAGACAGGCCAGTACATCAGGAGACGTGGAGGAGGCCGTAGGAGGGCAACAACCCAGCAGCAGGACCGCTACCTCCGCCTTTGTGCATAGAGGAGCAGGAGGAGCACTGCCAGAGCCCTGCAAAATGACCTCCAGCAGGCCACAAATGTGCATGTGTCTGCTCAAACGGTCAGAAACAGACTCCATGAGGGTGGTATGAGGGCCCGACGTCCACAGGTGGGGGTTGTGCTTACAGCCCAACACCGTGCAGGACGTTTGGCATTTGCCAGAGAACACCAAGATTGGCAAATTCGCCACTGGCGCCCTGTGCTCTTCACAGATGAAAGTAGGTTCACACTGAGAACATGTGACAGACGTGACAGAGTCTGGAGACGCCGTGGAGAACGTTCTGCTGCCTGCAACATCCTCCAGCATGACCGGTTTGGCGGTGGGTCAGTCATGGTGTGGGGTGGCATTTCTTTGGGGGGCTGCACAGCCCTCCATGTGCTCGCCAGAGGTAGCCTGACTGCCAATAGGTACCGAGATGAGATCCTCAGACCCCTTGTGAGACCATATGCTGGTGCGGTTGGCCCTGGGTTCCTCCTAATGCAAGACAATGCTAGACCTCATGTGGCTGGAGTGTGCCAGCAGTTCCTGCAAGAGGAAGGCATTGATGCTATGAACTGGCCCACCCGTTCCCCAGACCTGAATCCAATTGAGCACATCTGGGACATCATGTCTCACTCCATCCACCAACGCCACGTTGCACCACAGACTGTCCAGGAGTTGGCGGATGCTTTAGTCCAAGTCTGGGAGGAGATCCCTCAGGAGACCATCCGCCAACTCATCAGGAGCATGCCCAGGCGTTGTGGGGAGGTCATACAGGCACGTGGAGGCCACACACACTAATGAGCCTCATTTTGACTTGTTTTAAGGACATTACATCAAAGTTGGATCAGCCTGTAGTGTGGTTTTCCACTTTAATTTTGAGTGTGACTCCAAATCCAGACCTCCATGGGTTGATAAATCGGATTTCCATTAATTATTTTTGTGTGATTTTGTTGTCAGCACATTCAACTATGTAAAGAAAAAAGTATTTAATAAGATTATATCATTCATTCAGATCTAGGATGTGTTATTTTAGTGTTCCCTTTATTGTTTTAAGCAGTATACTTGTCTGTAACGTAAAGCAATGCAGAAGCAATAAGCATTGTAAATGATGATAGAACACATCAAATTAATGTGAACATGAGGACACAAAGGAGAGATTTAATTAAAAGTGTGTTTTAATACATTTTTAATGCTGAAAAAAATCTATGTATGGCAAATCCCCTCTGGGCAAATGGCCTGTTGGACAAAAATAAAAAATAGTTAACATCCTTGCTACTTCAGCCATTTGCTATGTTAAAGTAAAATCTCAGTTAATGATGAATGGATACAATTTGGAAGGATTTTCCAGAGTCATACCTCAGTAGGGTAGAGTGTCAGGTGGCACAACCATTGGTGCCATGAGGTCAAAGTGTGAAGGAGGGAGCAAGCCAGAGAGCTGTCTAGGAAGCAGTCCAGGCCCATGGCTTGGAGGCTTTGAGTTGGTCCCATCATTGTCATGCATTGTAGGGTATCTGCTGCCCCATAGACCTGCTGGTAGTGGGAAAGGTGTTAGCAGGGGACCACCAGGGACATCTATGATTGGCTGACACAGTCTTGGTTAAACCACATGTATTCTAAAGCAATATTCACCTGCTTTCATAGAGTAAGGATTCACTCCTTTGGGGACACTGCCAGTGTTCCCCTGATATCCATAGGTCCCCATCGGTGGAGGTGGTGGTACACACTTGTTCTGTAAAACACATCAACACATTTTCCAAATTGTTAGTAATATTATCACAGTTGAAATACAATGGTTGTTCACTGTTTTTATTTCTTTGAATTTAAGTGTGTACCTCAGCCTTGGGCTCAGTTTTGTTAACCCATCTGTGCAGAGTTGGATCCCAGACAATCTGAGGAAGAAGATATTAGCAATGTGAAGAAAGCCACAAATTGTCTTTTTTTTTATCCACTCAATTGTCTCTACATAGAATAAAGTGTTAATAACCAGTTCCTTACAGATCTGTCTTTGTCCTCAGGTAGATGAACCTCCTTCTTATTAACTCTTCCACTCCCAAAGACCCAGCTGAGCCAGCCTCCACTGTTATTGTGAACAGCAGGGGTCTCGGGCTCAGCCACCGGCCGGCTGCCAGTCTGGCACTGAGGGTTGGCATCGGAATGTTCCGGCTTGGTGATGGACATCATAGCAGGATGCTCAACATATCTAAGTCGGACATCTGTAATAAGTGGGAGAAGTCAGGCCACTCTGCTCATGTCACCACACAGAACAATTACTAGCTGCCAGGTAGAAACGTCTCGCTCTGATACTCTGTTACAACCCAATCTTAACCAACACGCAGTCACAGGGATTACTGGGAGGTTACTCCAGGACTCTGCGATCGCATTGTTTTGGTTGCAAAGTCAACAATTCCCTGCATATTATGTGAGGGCTTACAAATTTGACCAATCACCAAACTATTTCTGAATAAAATAGTCACGTCATCACAATATTATTGCATAGAACTGACCCATTACCACAGTACAAAAAGAGGGCTCGCAATTTCAACCAATCACCGCACATTGACTGCATAATATGGTTCAATCAAGCCAGACGTCAACACAGTTTTTTCCTTGTCAGCGCATTTTTGCAACAAATTGGACAAAACAATTGCATATTGCTATGCAAAATGTCATAATTGTCGCTGCAAAATCTAGCATATTTATCAGCTAATATCCAAAAAACCCATGCGAAATCCTGGAGAGATTCACCTGAATATGAAAATGTATACACTCACTACTGTAAGTCGCTCTGGATAAGAGCGTCTGCTAAATGACTAAAATGTAAAAGTAAAATGGAGCTAAACCTGTTGTATGGAGAAAATGCATGAAAGTATTACAGCTATATACTCACATGAGCCATACATTTAATCTATCACAACTTATTCTCACGCTATCACAATGGTAATTTCTTTACTAATTAGGTAAGGTTAAGTGACCTCTTCTCTTGGAATAGAAATCCACAGGTGGAGTACATGCTCCACCATCCCATTTCCACAGTGGTGCCACCATGGGGATGATGGGAGGTGGTTGTGGATGATTGTTTCCATTCTTCACAGGGACACTGGTTGTGAGGAAGATCTCCTCCCTCTCTGCAGGGACACTAGCCTTTGGGACGATCCACTCCCTGTGAGCAGGGACGCTGGCCTTTGGGAAGAGTCCTTTCCTCTGCGCAGTGACACTGGCCATCAGGAGGATCAACTCCCTTTGTGCATGGGTGACGTGTGATGCTCTGAGGATCTTCTTCTTCCGCGCAGTGATAGAAGCTGCTGGAAGAATCCCCTCCCTCTGTACAGGGATGAGGCCTGATGCTCGGAGGATCCCCTCCTTATGTGCAGGCATGAGGCCTGATGCTCGGAGGACCTCCTCCCTCTCAGCAGGGACACTAGCCTTTGGGACAATCCCCTCGCTGTGCGCTGGGACGCTGGCCATTGGTACGATTCCCTCCCTCTGCGCAGGGACACTGGCTGTTTGGAGGATCCCGTCCCTCTGTGCAGGGATGAGGCCTGATGATCGGAGGATCTCCTCCCTCTGTGCATTGATGCTAGCTGCTGAGAGAATCCCCTCCCTCTGCGCAGGGACACTGGCTGTTTGGAGGATCCCCTCCCTCTGTGCAGGGAGGAGGCCGGATGATCGGAGGATCTCCTCCCTCTGTGCATTGATGCTAGCTGCTGAGAGAATCCCCTCCCTCTGCGCAGGGACACTGGCTGTTTGGAGAATCCCCTCCCTCTGTGCAGGGACACTGGCTGTTTGGAGAATCCCCTCCCTCTGTGCAGGGACACTGGCTGTTTGGAGGATCTCCTCCCTCTGTGCAGCAACTTCGGCTGCTGTGATGATCTGCAGGTATAACATAGAGCATATAGTAATTCCCTAAAAAATCAACCACTTGGAATCTATAACATCATTGACACATACACTGAGTGTGTTAAACATTAAGAACACCTTCTCTTTCCGTGACATAGATTAATCAGGTGAAAGCTATCATCAGTTATTGATGTCAATTGTTAAATCTTCTTAGTGTAGATGAAGGGGAGGAGACAGGTTAAAGAATGATTTTTAGACAATTGAGACATGGATTGTGTATGTGTGTCATTCAGAGTGTGAATAAGCAAACCGGTGCGCCTGGTAGTAGGTGCCAGGCGCACCGGTTTGTGTCAAGAACTGCAAGGGGGGGCAACTCAATAGGTGTTCTTAATGTTTTGTTCACTCAGTGTAGATCAATCCCTAGCATATACTTTCATTTGTATGTGTACTGATAATGTAAATACACAAATTATATTAACGTTATCTACAATATATTATAATACCGTAAGCTTCCCTGCTGCAGGGGCATTTCCTCCTACAATTTTGAGCTGATTTTCTTCACTTAAGCAATATTTTGTATCTTTGTTAATTTTCACATTTATTGTGTTTGGAATGGCACTGTTACTACAGCATTTCATGTAAGTATGTAGGACAATTACCCATAATGCTCACTGACTGAACATTCAAAATTACCATGGCAACTATTGAAAAATTCACATGCCATCGGAAACTTGGAACCTCAGATTTGAAATGAATGTAAGTTATTAGTGTAGAGCTTCCTACTGGTTGATTCTCATACTTCACAAGTGGGAAACTTGAAATCATCATTCCATAACGAGTTAGCGAGTCAGAAATGTCAGAATTTCCTAGTTCCGACTTGAAGGGCCTTCTATGATGTAGGGCAGGTCAGTAACCAAATTATTTTACTGTGCCCAGTCGCACACAGACTTTTATGGTCACACAAGTTGCCACCGGTGGATTCAAAATGAGTAGCCTAACAATTATTTACATGGCCCCAGGTACATTTGCAACCAAATAATTATTCTGTGAGAAATCAGTAATAGTTGCACACATAGGGTAACAATCAGCAATTGACAGTGAGCAATGAGCAAGATAACCATAGACGGGAAGTTGACAATAGCTTATTATTAGTGTAAATACATTGTATTTCTATGGTTGCAGTCCTCTAAGATTGAATTGCATTGAATTGAATTAATCAGATCCAATGATTTACCGCCCGTAGGGTGGGGTACCGCTAGTCATCATTATTATAATCACCATCTCAATCATTATCACCATAACATCATAGACTTATTCTTCTGTATCTGAGACTCATCTGACACTACCTTAGATATGGCAGTCTGCAACTCAATACACTGCCCCTGCAAGGTGTTCAGCGTCCCCTGCATGTGGTTAATCGACTGCTTAACATCGTTCAGCAGGATCTGAATCTCAAGCCTGCAAGAAATCAGGTGGTTCAGCATACTGCGATGAAGAGAGGCTTCAGACCATGCCCATGGGACCATCTATAGGATTCTTTCTCACTTAACACCAATCTTATTAGGAATGTAACTTTGTGCAGAAGATGTTACTATAGAGTTATTTAGAAGAAAAAAAGTGTACTTTGTCAGGTGCCAAAAGGATGACGGGATGTCTCCCTGCTCCAGTGAGCTCTGCTGGCAGGTCTTGCTCCCTGTTGGAGGAACGGGAGCCAAATTAGAAGAAAAATATCTATGGTTGTTCAGCAATGAAACGTTCATGTCATAATGGGGATTGTCCTTCCCTGTGAAAATAATAACTACAGCTGGGGTTTACTTTCTCACTTTTAGATAATGTAATACAATCTTTAAACCCATCAGAAGTGTAGTGCTTACCTCCATGAAAATATTGGCCCCTGTTATTTTGGGCTGCATTGCCCCAATGTTGACCACTAGTTCCAACTTGTGATGAGAAGGTCTTGATGAAATGATCAGGTCAACATTTTGTTAGACATTTCAGAGATAGCATTAACAATTGTACATGAGACAGTGCTTCCAGATATTGAGGTATCTTCCTTCTGAGGTATGTAAAAAAATCTGGTGTGTGAGAACTCACATGAAAGGTATCCATGATTCTAGATTAAGCCAATCATGTATGTGATTACCATCCTATGGGTCAGCAATGGAATGATTGCTACACAGCTTTCAGGCGACTTTATGTCTTGGGCCTGGATGAATCATTGAAATACAAGTAATATTGTGAAGTTGTGATGCATTATTGCCATTGTAATTTGGAATATTCCATCAAAGTTATTTGTTTTGACAGTCAAAACAACTAACTCTTACGATTAATCACTTGACTTGAGTAACTTGAGTTGACGGAAGTAGCAACTTTATATTCTGACCTAAACACTGACTTGTGCAATGCCTAATGCATAATCTATGCACGTTATTTGCTCATCATAGTATATAGCCGAGGATCTCATAGTCCCAAAACAGCATTGGCCATTGGACTGCTCAGTCAAAACAACTAACTTTTACGATTAATCACTTGACTGGAGTAACTTGAGTTCGGAACTAAAACATTAAAAGTAGGCTACAGCTTGACGCATATCCTTACCTTGGACAAGCGTATCCAAAAGGACTATCCAGTCGTGAGTGAAGATACCTTTAGGCAGATAAAAGCGCGGTACGGGTTGAGACACGCTCGGTAGTGTGAATCTGTAACACTGATATAAAAGCACGTTTTCATTTATAATTTACACTGTAGAATAACCTGCAAGCCAATCAGAATGTAGTTTAAACAATACCGTGGGTTCCATGGAACGTCACAAACATATTAGGCCACTTGCGTCACAGATTACAGTCACTGAACATGGGTTTAATAGCTATATTGGCTATATGTACAGTATATGCACATCGTATTGAATTGAGATTACATTTACTGTAATTATGTAGCCTAATCCTATGAGGATCATATGTCAAATGTCAGAATCATGGCACATGAAAACATCATTAAATTGACTGCAGATTATAAAATTCATCGTGACACAATATCCATGTAATTTCCATTAAATTACGTTGAACCAACGTGGAATAAACATTGAATTGATGTATGTGCCCAGTGGGAAGTGATCAATTCGAAATGATTGAATACATACAGTATTACAAAGAAAGAGATTCAAAAATTGCTCCGAAAAGCTCGAAAAAGTCTAATTTCCCTGGGCCACCCAAAAGTAAAATGTATGTACGCATTACTGTACATCGTTTGGGATGAAAGCGTCTGCTTTCAAATCTCTGACTCTCACACATATTTACAATCTCGCGATGTTTATTTCTGGCGTTTTCACGTTTGCGGGATTTTGTGAAGTAAATGATGCGCAGGAGAGCTCCATGAAATCAGGGACATGGTCAAGATGGCGACATGAGAGGGTGGAACATTTCTAGCTGAGGAACAATTTTAGGGTTTTCTCACAAAGTATAACGTTTTTTTTGTTGTTGTTCTTTTTCGATGTAAATGTAGTTTTTAATTGAATTTGGCCAAAGAATATTCAACAAAATAGCTATAAGCCTAATACAAGTGACCACAAGGCAATGACAAAACGCCTTTCACGTGCCAAGGTGATATACTTCAGCATCGGGCAGCGCCCATGCACTGAAGTCTTTCAGCAATAACAATACAATACATCCAAAATGCGACAACAACAAGAAGTGCATTTATTCCATATGCATAATCAGACAACTGTGCATTGGTAATAATGTTTCGGATGAAATGGCTATCACAACGTCCAAAATTAAATTAATAATATCCAAAGTGCAGCCACAACGAGAAGTGCAATGCATTCAGCCTATGCCTGTTAACTGTGCACACACTTGTAAAACGAACTGGCTATAATCACAATCTTAGTGATTATATTTCTATTGCAAAAATACTTGTAGGCCGACTGGCCGACAATATGCATGCGTCTTCTTTTTTAATTTATTATATTTTTTTTATTATGAACACAACAAATACAAAAAAAAACAGAAATATACAAACAAGAGTACAAAACCTAAAAGACAGGTGTATTACATATCAAGCAGGGGCGGAAATCCCGGGGGGGACGGGGGGGGACACGACCCCTCCCATCCTGGGAAAAATATGATTTGTCCCCCCCAATATATCACTGAAACATAACTATGTAATTTAAATAATATTAATAATACGCAATGAAAGCAATTGTGCTGATTATAGACACTTAATAGCGCGTTTTTAAGTTTCAAAGATTGCGACCCCCCCACCCTTTGCCTCACAATGGTTTGATCCACTGCCAGTTCCTTAGTTGGCAAGGTAACAGAGGGGTCGTGTCTACTGTCTGAAAGGCACTCAATGAACGTAACTGACGTAAGGTTAATCCAGTCAATCGCGCACACACACTAGCTGAATATGCAGAGCTAGCGCGCAAATATTTTTGCAATAGAAATATAATCACTAAGATTGTGATTATAGCCAGTTTGTTTTACAAGTGTGTGCACAGTTAACAGGCATAGGCTGAATGCATTGCACTTCTCGTTGTGGCTGCACTTTGCACCTTGGCACGTGAAAGGCGTTTTGTCATTGCCTTGTGGTCACTTGTATTAGGCTTATAGCTATTTTGTTGAATATTCTTTGGCCAAATTCAATTAAAAACTACATTTACATCGAAAAAGAACAACAACAAAAAAAACGTTATACTTTGTGAGAAAACCCTAAAATTGTAATGAACAGGCAGGGAGCAAGTCTCGAACCCTCGACCTTCAAGCCCGAAGTCCGGCGCGCTATCGACTGTGCCGCAAAAGCATGCTCCAGCGGCAGAGTCGATTTCCGCGCTTATAAACCCAGGGTCGTTACACTACTCCCTCCTTTCAAAGAGCGCGTCCTCGCGCTAGCTTGCGACTCAACGTCTTACAGGAACGCGCTCACCGGCCAAGCACACGCACTGTCGTGGATGCAAGGTCCGATCACTTCCGACACCAATGTAATGAACAGCAGGCAGGGAGCAGGTCTCGAACCCTCGACCTTCAAGCCCGAAGTCCGGCGCGCTATCGACTGTGCCGCAAAAGCATGCTCGTCCGGCAGAGTCGATTTCCGCGCTTATAAACCCAGGGTCGTTACACTACTCCCTCCTTTCAAAGAGCGCGTCCTCGCGCTAGCTTGCGACTCAACGTCTTACAGGAACGCGCTCACCGGCCAAGCACACGCACTGTCGTGGATGCAAGGTCCGATCACTTCTGACACCAATGTAATGAACAGGCAGGGAGCAAGTCTCGAACCCTCGACCTTCAAGCCCGAAGTCCGGCGCGCTATCGACTGTGCCGCAAAAGCATGCTCCAGCGGCAGAGTCGATTTCCGCGCTTATAAACCCAGGGTCGTTACAGTATGTACGCATTACTGTACATCGTTTGGGATGAAAGCGTCTGCTTTCAAATCTCTGACTCTCACACATATTTACAATCTCGCGATGTTTATTTCTGGCGTTTTCACGTTTGCGGGATTTTGTGAAGTAAATGATGCGCAGGAGAGCTCCATGAAATCAGGGACATGGTCAAGATGGCGACATGAGAGGGTGGAACATTTCTAGCTGAGGAACAATTTTAGGGTTTTCTCACAAAGTATAACGTTTTTTTTGTTGTTGTTCTTTTTCGATGTAAATGTAGTTTTTAATTGAATTTGGCCAAAGAATATTCAACAAAATAGCTATAAGCCTAATACAAGTGACCACAAGGCAATGACAAAACGCCTTTCACGTGCCAAGGTGATATACTTCAGCATCGGGCAGCGCCCATGCACTGAAGTCTTTCAGCAATAACAATACAATACATCCAAAATGCGACAACAACAAGAAGTGCATTTATTCCATATGCATAATCAGACAACTGTGCATTGGTAATAATGTTTCGGATGAAATGGCTATCACAACGTCCAAAATTAAATTAATAATATCCAAAGTGCAGCCACAACGAGAAGTGCAATGCATTCAGCCTATGCCTGTTAACTGTGCACACACTTGTAAAACAAACTGGCTATAATCACAATCTTAGTGATTATATTTCTATTGCAAAAATACTTGTAGGCCGACTGGCCGACAATATGCATGCGTCTTCTTTTTTAATTTATTATATTTTTTTTTATTATGAACACAACAAATACAAAAAAAAACAGAAATATACAAACAAGAGTACAAAACCTAAAAGACAGGTGTATTACATATCAAGCAGGGGCGGAAATCCCGGGGGGGACGGGGGGGGACACGACCCCTCCCATCCTGGGAAAAATATGATTTGTCCCCCCCAATATATCACTGAAACATAACTATGTAATTTAAATAATATTAATAATACGCAATGAAAGCAATTGTGCTGATTATAGACACTTAATAGCGCGTTTTTAAGTTTCAAAAGATTGCGACCCCCCCACCCTTTGCCTCACAATGGTTTGATCCACTGCCAGTTCCTTAGTTGGCAAGGTAACAGAGGGGTCGTGTCTACTGTCTGAAAGGCACTCAATGAACGTAACTGACGTAAGGTTAATCCAGTCAATCGCGCACACACACTAGCTGAATATGCAGAGCTAGCGCGCAAATATTAACTATTAAGCTAGCTAGTACCTATTCCATTTATGTGGCGTCGTCAAAGATGGAATCTTTGCTATCGTCAATTTATTCCAAGATCAGCATGCAGATGATGTAAGTTAGTGCTTCAAAGTCCCTGTGATAAGGTTAGCGATAAACTGAAGTCCAAACTGAACAGAACTACACTCTCTTCTACCATTGTCTTAAATATATTTAATGGTCTCGTTGCAAAAGCTAAATTGTCGCAAGGGAACTTTTAATCATTTATTTTATTTCACCTTTATTTAACCCGGGTAGCAAAGATTATAGCAAACACCACTGAAACTGAATTGGTGCTCGCTAGCTTTGCAAATTCAGCTATTGTTGGAAGCCAGCCAATATGAAACAAACTATTAAAATTACAAAAGGTTGCAGCATATGTTGTGTAAATGGTGAACTCATACAGCTGTCAACTCTTGTCATTTTAATCCGTTTCACATTTGCTAGCTACCTTTTAGATCGAAGCCCAAATAGAATGATAGAAGATGATAGAAGCCCATCTCCTACTGTAAATAACCTACACACTGTGTGTGTGTGTAGCCAGCCAGCCAGTCAGGTAGAAAAATGGCAGAAAAATAAAAGACGGACATCAGAGTATTTTTCAGTACACCAAAACGCAAAGTAAGAACCCTAGTAGCCTAATATCTCAGACTAGTTGATAAAATGTTCATAAGAAAGAAATGAAATTCTAATGGAAATGTTTCACAATGATGTCATTAGGCAGAGCAGGCAACAGATGGCACACAGACAGCAGAGTTGGGGACAGCTATGCAGGGACAGACTGGCAGAGACAGGGAGTCTCAGGTAAGTTTGTTGAGTCTTTGTTTGGCAACATTATGAAAGGTTCTCAATTTTTTTGACTTGTAAAATAGGAACATAATTGGAAAATGCCATGGATACCCCCACTCTCAACTTAAACTGGTGACTGAACTAAGATTTGTTAAAGGCAATGGTATTGCTGTTGTGATTAGTTGTGTAGTTTTGGGTACCGGTAGTTAGGAGTACGGGCAAACACCGTATTTCTTTGGTTCCTCAATATACATTTACCATATTACAATGTAGGCTATGTGTTACAGCACTACTTTTGGTGTCCCCCTCAGGAATTGCTCTTGAGAAAATGTCATGTAATTGTCCCCTCCAAAGTTGATATCAGATTTTCGCCCCTGATATCAAGATTCATTTTCAATTTGTTAAATACTTTTATGGTGCGTATTGCTTTTTTGATGTTTACTGATCATTTCAAAATAATATTTCAATTCTATCTTAAATAATGTGAAAAGGGGTTTGTTCTCTGCCCACTTCATTTTATGGACAAAGAATCTTCCATGAAAGATAAACAAATTAACAATGAAAGTTAAATCAGGGTCCATATCATTTGGTTCAAAATAAAACATAATATAGTCTTTCAAATTTACATTAATAGTTGTTTCTTTTACACTAAAATCTTCTAACTCACACCAAAATCTTCTGACATAAGAGCAGTCCCAAAATAAATGGTCAAGAGTCTCTGGGTCACAATCACAAAATACACATTTGTTATCAATAGCTATTTTAAATCTGTGTATAATAAAGGTCTTTAAAGAGTAGATTCTATGAATGAGTTTGTATGATACTTCTTTCACCTTATTAGATATACAATATTTACCAGATAACAACGAAACTTTGTTCCAGTTCACTTGTCCTCGGGCTGCATTCCAGTACATTTTAACAGAGGGAATAGTAACATATTGACATAGTTTCCTTATATACATGTTATTACATTTATAGTTTACAATGTCAATTCCTTCTAATTGTATTGAGGCTACAAAATCCTCAACAGTTGCACTTGGTAGTATTGTTATATTCTCCTAAAAGAAGAATAGCACCTTTAGGGACAGCTCTAACAACAATTTGATACTCCTCAGGAGTGAATGTAACATTGTGTGTTCTAATAAATTCTGGATAATCATATAGTTGTCCATCATTGTTCAGTAATTGTTTAACCCAAATAATGTTGTTGTCAAACCAGTTCTGGAAAAACAAAGACTTGTTTTTGTATTTGATGTCTTTATTATTCCAGATTGTATACCTATTAGGGGATAAATTGTGTTTGTACATGAGGTTCCAAGTTAGAAGTACTTGTTTATGAAAGTTTGCAAGCTTAATAGGGATTTTACCCACATCAAAGTTGTATTTGAGTAAGAATTCTAGACCACCAATTTGTTGGAATATTAAATTAGGGATGATATTCCAGATGCAATCCTTATTTCTTAAATAGTTTTGCATTCATTTAATTTGAAATATTATGAGGCTTAAAAATCCAGAGCATTCAACCCTCCCTCACCTTGGTACATATTACCGCTTTTCTAAAATAATGTGGTTTATTCCTCTATATGAAGTTAAATCATTTCGTATCAACCATTTTAGTTACTGACAGAGGAACATCCAAGGCAAGGGAGGTATAAACTAATCTGGACAGACCTTCAGATTTTGATAAAAGTACACGTCCAGATAAAGAAAGATCTCTTAAAAACCAGGAGTTAAATCTCTTTCCAATTTTCTCTACAATAGGAGAGAAAGGTTGCGACGGCGCAATACCATCTAAGTAGGGGCAGAGTGAGTAGTGTTGGAGGAGAGCGAGAGGGAAAAGAATACAAGGTAGTGGTCGGAGACTTGGAGGGGAGTTGCAGTGAGATTAGTAGAAGAACAGCATCTAGTAAAGATGAGGTCAAGCGTATTGCCTGCCTTGGGAGTAGGGGGGGGACGGTGAGAGGGTGAGGTCAAAAGAGGAGAGGAGTGGAAAGAAGGAGGCCGAGAGAAATTAGTCAAAGGTAGACGTAGGGAGGTTAAAGTCACCCAGAATTGTGAGGGGTGAGCCATCCTCATGAAAGGAACTTATCAAGGCGTCAAGCTCATTGATGAACTCTCCAAGGGAACATGGAGGGCGATAAATGATAAGGATGTTAAGCTTGAATGGGCTAGTGACTGTGACAGCATGGAATTCAAAGGAGGAGATAGACAGATGGGTCAGGGAAGAAAGAGAGAATGTCCACTTGGGAGAGATGAGGATTCCAGTGCCACCACCCCGCTGACCAGATGCTCTCAGGGTATGCGAGAACACGTGGTCAGACGAGGAGAGAGCAGTAGGAGTAGCAGTGTTTTCTGTGGTAATCCATGTTTCCGTCAGCGCCAAGAACTCGAGGGACTGGAGGGTAGCATAGGCTGAGATGAACTCTGCCTTGTTGGCCGCAGACCGACAGTTCCAGAGGCTGCCGGAGACCTGGAACTCAACGTGGGTCGTGCGCGCTGGGACCACCAGGTTAGAGTGGCAGCGGCCATGCGGTGTGAAGCGTTTGTTTGGCCTGTGCAGAGAGGAGAGAACAGGGATAGACAGACACATAGTTGACGGGCTACAGGAGAGGCTACGCTAATGCAAAGGAGATTGGAATGAAAATTAACTAAACACTGGGGAAACGAGAGAGCAGGGCCTCCCTCACTAACCATTCACTGAAACACTCAAATATAACTATTCCAACTTCCACTTTAGAAATTATAATTGATGTAAACTACAGTGGTTCAATGTTTCCAGGAATAGGCTCAAACTTAGTTTATTCAGCTAGATAACTTGGTACAGTATTCTTCCGTGAAACCCACCGAGTGCACCGTATGCTATGACGCCGTAGCTAACTAGCATCCAATAACACACGGTTAGCACCAATACTTGGTTACAACAAACTACCAATGGATAATTCATGTCCGTGTCTAGTTCCTTTCATAACGCAGAAGTAATTAAACGTTGGCTAGCTAACACAAAGTCAGTCCTGCTAGCTACACAAGTGGACTACACAACTCGAAAGTTCAGAAAGTTAAGCTTACGCTGCAAAAATCGTATTGACTAAAAATGATACAGTACTGCTAGCTGGTAGAGTTGGCTAGCTAGCAGTGGCTGCAACCAGTGGCTGCAACCTGAGGATCAAGAAGCTCGGAATCGTCTGTGGCCGATGATTGAGAGAGCAAGGAAGGAAGGGAAAAGTGCATACTTTGCCGGAGCTAAGGCTTTTGGTAATGGAAGGGAAATTCACGCTGACGCCTAGTTTGTTGACTGCTGGATTTATCAAGTGAGTTGTGCAGGACTGAGTTTTATTTGCATCTGATAAAACTTTATATTTCTTGAGGAAAGAGCATTGTTTGTGTGAGCCAAACTTATTTAATATCTAAAAAAAAATGTATGGCAGGGAAATTCACACTGACACTTAAAGCTAGCTTGATGGCTATTCGTTTTTACCAATCTATGGTACAATGTTATTTGCAATTGTATAAAAATATGTATATATATAATTTAGGTCAACCACTTGCGTGGTGCAAAGGACTGTTTTTATTTGCAACTAGTAAGAACTTTTCTTTTTGTGAGACCCTGATTCGTGTGAACGTATACAAGTTTAATATTCTTCATATAGTCACTGATAGTAAATGTCCATTTCTGTTTTTTCTATTAATGCCAGGGGAATCCGTAATATTTTGAAAAGGAAATTTTTATTTTTTTGTATTGTAAGGGTAAGAGTGCCGACTTTTATTTCATTCAAGAAACTCATGCCTGTTCCACAGATACTGCGTTTTGGGAGTGTCAATGGGGGAATGATATTTGGTTTTCATTTGGTACTAATCGGTCAGCAGGTGTCGCTATTTTAAAAGGCAACTTTAAGGGTCATATATTGAGTCATGAAGCAGATAATACAGGGAGATGGATTATACTATTGGTAGATGTCAACCATGTTCAATTCATTGTTGTAAATACTTATGCTTCCAATAACAAGTCAAGTAACTGTATTTTATTTAGAGACATTGAGAGGAAAATAAGTAAAATTATGTCTAAATTTCCATTGGCCAAAGTAATATGGGGTGGAGATTTTAATACATGATAATCTAGATAGATGACCTCCTAAGGATAGCAATTCTGTTTGTGAGATAAGGAATATATGTCTAAGGTTAGGTGTTCTAGATATTTGGAGACATAAGAACCCAGATAAGATTATGTTTACATGGAGTACTAAAGATTTATCTATACAATCCCGTATTGATTTCTGGCTGATATCTGAAGATATGGCTGACAAGGTTGATACAGACTCCATTGAACCATCGATTTTAACAGACCACAAAGGGATCTCAATAAAGATAAATATGCATGGTTTGTCAACAAAAAAAGTTAGCAAAGGTTACTGGAAAATGAACAAGACTTTACTAGAGAAGGAAGTAGCAGGAATTAATGATAAATACTGGAATTGTGCCTGTGTTATGAATTCGTTTGGAAGTTACTGGGAGCTAATGAAATTTGATTAAGGCTTTTGGCTATTTCAATGGGGAAAGAAATTGCTCGTGCCAAGAGAGAAAGAATATGACATCATAAAGGGAATAATGGATTATACTAAAAAAAGTTAACTAACTAATCAGGAATTACTGGAGCTATCATCATTGCAAATGCAGTTAGACTGTATCTAAGAGGAAAAGGCCCGGGGAACGTTTGTAAGGTCAAGACGAAAATGGATGGAAAAGGGAGAGAAAAATACAAAATATTTCTTTAATTTAGAAAAAAAGGCAGGCGAAAAGACTTCCATATGTAAATTAATGATTAATAATGCTCCCAATGAAAATCCAAAAGAAATCTCTCAGCATGTTGCCCAGTTTTATCAGAATCTGTATACATCAGCCCAGCCAACTTCCAATATGGATCTTTTCTTAGACAATGTAGCAAACATTGCTAAGAAGATAGATAATGATTTCAGGGATTTTTGTGATGATGCGTTATCTGAAATTGAGATAAAAGACTGTATTAAAAGCCTTAAGGACAATAGGTCCCCTGGAAATGATGGTTATTAAGCAAGTTTTATAAAGCATTCAATGATAAATTGATTCCTTTCATTCTTGCTATGTTTCCAGAATCAATAGAAAAAGGGGAGTTACCGGCTTCCTTAAAGCAAGGTGTAATTACTTTGATTCCCAAACCTAATAAGGATACTCTTTATACAGACAACTGGCGACCCATTAGCCTGTTGAATAATGATGGGAAATTATTTGCCCTTGGATTTGCTAAGAGGTTGAAACGAGGCTTGCATCATATAATTGATGAACAATCTGGTTTTATGCATGCTCGACACATTAGTAATAACATCAGGTTGATCTTAGATATGATTGACTATAATGACCTCATCCTTGATGATAGTTTTCTTATGTTTGTTGATTTTTTTAAAGCTTTTGACACTGTAGAACATGAGTTTATGTTCAAAGCAATATGTTTTTTGGGGTTTGGTGACTACTTTTTGAAAGCATTCCAAACGTTATATAGTGGTTGTACTAGCTCTGTAAAATTAGCTCGCGGGACATCCCAAAGATCTGATATTGGCCGTGGCATTAGGCAGGGCTGCCCAATTAGTCCATTTGTATTTTTATTGGTTACTCAAATTATGGCCTTTCATATCAAGAAAGGGAATTTATGGTGTTTTAGCACTTGGCAAGAATTTAAACTATGTCAACTGGCTGATGATACCACCATATTTTTAAGAGACAGGAATGAGGTTTCTAAAGCAGTTTCCTGTATTGAAGACTTTTCCTTAGTTTCAGGTTTGAAAATTATTATCAATAAGTCAGTCTTATTTCCACTCAAGGATTTTGTTTTACAGGAAGTATATGGTATCCCAATTGAAGATAAGGTTACTTATATTGAAATTGTTATATCCAAGGATGAAAAACAAAGGACTGAATTGAACTTTAACCCCATTATTGAGAAAACAAATAAGAAATTGAACCTCTGGTTGATGAGAGATATTTCGTTATACGGTCGGGTTTTATTTTCCAAAGCTGAAGGGTTATCCATATCGGTTTATGTCTCGTTATCACTTGACTTACCCCCTAAAATTGTAAAGGACTTAGATAAGATTCTTTATCATTTTATTTGGAGTAACAAGCCTCACTATCTACGATAAGATATTCTCACTAATACCCAAGAACAAGGTCTTGAGGTTTTAGATTTCAATACTCCAAATAATACTTTTAAAATCAATGTAAAATAAATGTAAAAAAAATTTGGATTCTGAAGTATGTTAAGAACCAGAACAGTATTTGGAATGTCTTCCCTAAGTATTTATTTGACTCTGTTGGTGGTTTAGAATTTTGCTTCGATGTAATTTTGATATTGATAAAATCCCAGTAAAGTTGGCCATATTCCATAAGCAGACAATTTTAGCTTGGATGTTAGCGTATAAACACAATTTTTACCCACAGATACTTTTTATGGAACGAAGATATACGATTTAAAAATAAGTATTTTTCATAACTGGTTTGAGAACACAATAATTTTGGTTGGTCAGTTACTGAATAAGGATGGATATCTTCTCTCATATGGGGAATTTCTTGATAAGTTTAAAATTCCAATTTTAAACTTGATGTAACAGATTTACATGAAAATATATTCATTGGCAATATTAACAAAGATAAATGTAGTAATAAACATATTAGGAATATTGTTTGTGATACTACAATTCCCTCAGCAATATTCTTTTGGTCAGATATCTATGGTGATATACAATGGGGGAAAGCATGGAAAATTGCTAACAAATATTGTATCAGTAACAAAGTAAAGGAAGTTTCATTTGAAATGTTACATAGAATTTGTCCTGTGAAACATGTTTTGGAAAGATTCAAGCTGTCACGACCGTCGTATGAATAATTAGACCAAGGCGCAGCGTGAGTAGAGTTCCACATTTTAATAATAGTGAAACTTCCAAAAACAACAAAGCTATAACGATCGTGAAACACGTAGCGCACATAGGCACTCACACAAAACAATATCCCACATCGCAGGTGGGAAAAAGGACACACTAAGTATGATCCCCAATGAGAGGTAACGATTATCAGCTGCCTCCAATTGGGAACCATATACACACACCAACATAGAAATATAATACCTAGAAACCCCCCTAGTCACGCCCTGACCTAAAACACCATAGAGAACACCGAGGGCTCTCTATGGTCAGGGTGTGACACAAGCTGAATATTGAATATAACTGTGATTTCTGTGGAATGGAGAAGGAGACCATTTTGCATTTGTTTTTTACCTGTATTTATAGCAGAATGTTTTGGATTGACAAACAGAATTTTGTTACAAAATAAATAGGACCGGTTGTACTATTTAATGGTTTTGATATAATGATTTATTTCAGAATTTCTGACATAGATAAAGATGTAGCATATTTAATTCAACTGCTAATAATACTAGGTAAATTTCATATTCACAAATGCAAATGGTCTAATTCAAAACCTAACTTTTTTCACTTTATAAATGAGTTTAAACAATATGGCACCACTAACTAAAATGAAAAACAAAAAGGCAATTAAAACTTGTAGTCTTAAGGAATATGATTTGTTTGTTTAGGATTCCTGGCAATGTAAATAGTTTGTTAGTACGCTTGTTTGCATGTGACTATTCCTCTTTTGTTTGATGATATTTGTTAATAAAGAAAAGTAAAAAAGAGTGCCCTGTAAAAGTTGAAATCATATTGAACAACTACCAGAGAGAACCTTCTCTACATAGGAATTGCATACCATATTTTTTTCCATACATCAAAATAATACTTTATTGTCAATCAGCAATTACTTACTTAGATAAGGCCTCAACAAGGCCCCAGTTCATGGTTGAAAATAACTTATGTCAGTGCCAATGAGTTACACTGAGTGTATAAAATATTAAGAACACCTGCTCTTTCCATGACATATGCTGACCAGGTGAATCCAGGTTAACACTATAATCCCTTATGGATGTCACTAGTTAAATCCACTTAAATAAGTATAGATAAAGAGGAGGAGAAAGGTTTAAAAAAATATTGTAAGGCTTGAGACAATTGAGACATGGATTGTCATCTAAAGGGTGAATGGGCAAGACAAAATACTTACATGCCTTTCAACGGGGCATGGTTGTAGGTGCCAGGGGTACCAGTTTGTGTCAAGAACTGCAACGTTACTGGGTTTTTTACGCTCAACATTTTCCCGTGTGTATCAAGAATGGTCCACCACTCAAAAGACAATTTGACACAACTGTGGGAAGCATTGGAGTCAACATGGGCCAGCATCCCTGTGAATGTGTTGTACACTCAGTACATTAATAGTATTGGTACCGTGTTCTTGCCGTAACCTGTAAAGCTGGAGCAGCCTGCGAGGCAGGGGGAGGTGTAGGTGATGCCATTGTCTGAACACACAGGGTCCCACTCCCCAGCCAAGCAGGAGCAGTCTCTGTTACACTCTGTCAACAGGCTGCCATCGTACACCAGGGGACCTGGGGGACTGAGAAAATGGCTGGGAATAATGATGTTTAAATAATTGTTGCTGAACTATCATTGACATAGGCACAGTGACAAAACAGCCAGGAATCCTGGCTCAGTAACAACCATACTGTATATTCCCACAAGAGGGAGCCCAGGAAGAGGCCCATGTGTGTTTTGGTCTAACTCTCCCTCATATTCCACTGATCAAAACTTTTGTTTTTATCAACCGACACACCCCCCAACAAACCAACCAATCAGATGTCATATTTACCCGTTGTAGGACACGGTCAGACCAGCCACCTTAACGTTGTCACACTTAGTGCCAGACTTCAGAGGGAGGAGGAGGTAGGCCATGAAGGAGGTGACGAAAGACAGCTGGGCTCCAGACACAACGCCAAGCTTATACCTCTTCATCAGTAGACCTCCCAGGAATATCCCCACCGCACCCACAGGCAGGTTCACCTCACCTGGAAAAGTTATACTCACACGTCTTTAGTGCTGCCAGTGTGCTGGAGTTTCATTTCCACTCATGTTCAACAAACCTACAGGGGATGGGAGAGAACAAAAAAAATAGTATTTAATGCCATTCAACATCAATACTGACAGGATGGAACATTTCAGTTGGAGCATGTCCAGGTTTCTATGGCTTCGTTAAGACAGGCAGCCCAATTCAGTTGTTTTTTTGAGTAATTGGTATTTTGACCAATCAGATATGCTCTGAAAAAGAGCTGATGCGAAAATATGTAATGTGATTGGTCAAAAGACCAATTAGTGTAAAAAATATCATAATTGGACTGCCTGTCTAAATGTTTCCCTTGTCTCTCTGTCTCTGACCCAAACCTCAGATCTTGCATCGATTACACAGGGCTGAAAAGGATTAGGATCAAGAATCGTTACCCCCTACCCGATGTCCACCGCCTTGGAGTTGGCCCTAGGAGCCCAATTCTTCACCAAACTGGACCTCCGCAATGCTAAAAACTGGTGAGAATCAGGGAGGGAGATGAGTGGAAAACTGCCTTTAACACCCCTAGTGGTCACTGAGTATTTAGTCATGACCTTCGGAATATCGAACTCACCGGCATTCTTTCAAGCATTTATCAATGACACTCTTAGGGATATGTTGAATGGGTTCGTCTTTGTTTACCTCGACGACATCCTGATCTTCTCCAAAAACCCTTCCGGAACACATACGGCCCTGTCCCACCTCACTCAAACAGGTTTTTGCTGGAATCTCGAGGCTGACAGGGCATTCATAGAGCTCAAGGGACGTTTCAACTCCGGACCCATCCTCGTTCATCCTGACCCTACTCGTCCCTTTGTGGTAGAGGTGGACGCCTCGGACACCGGAGCTGGTGCGGTCCTTTCACAGCGGAACGAGGAGGACAAGAAACTGCACCCATGCGCATTTTTTATTTTTACTAAAAATGGCATATCAGTTTGGATACTAGGCTGCAACAACATAGCAGCACATAAAACAATGTTAGGGGATTGACAGTAGAGTCATGGACAAACGCAAGTCAATCAATTCATAGGAACAACTAGAAAACTGGACAGTACTGAGAGCAGACTCTGAACCACAAGAAAAACGGATCATACTGTAGTCTGTATCTAGTTTTTACTACATGAATTCTCAAGTAACTCAATGTTATTGTTGATACCCATCTCAAAGCTGCAGTCTATGAGTCCGATGAGAGAGCTGGACAGGTCAAAGTGTCTCTCTGAGTGATGGCACTCTTCATGTAGGTCCCTGACAGAGCTTTGGTGAAGGAGGCGAACGACAGGGCCACGATGAACTGCTGACAAACACGAGAGAGAGAACATTAGTGTGTGTTTGTCCGTGTGTATGTGCATGTGTGTGCAGACAGAGTGCATGTGTAGCTGAGGTGGCGTGCAAAAGTAAAAAGAACGGACACAAGTTTACGTCTGCAAAGTGCTGGCGCTTTCTTTATTCTGAAGAATGTTTTTTTTCTCTTTTTCAATTGTCTATTTTCTTGTTAGTACTTTGAAAATATTCACATCAAACAAGTGCACATTTTAAATTACACAACATAAATGCACTTTACCTAAAGCACAACTCAAAAATGTTCCATTTTTACATTCAGCTTTAAGATAGTGGCACCTCCAGAAAATCGTCTCTCTCTCACTGTATGCACTAAAAGTCCACCAGACTGAGCGTGCTCGGCCAGTTTACCAGCTAGTGAGCACAATTTTACACAAAAAAAACAATAACATGTAAAACCAACTCAGAAATCCCTAACAAATGGATTCTTTATAACAAATCTCCTAGACAAAATCCAGTACAAGTAAGCTACTCAGTAAACATAGTCTCTGTGACTCGTAAATCGTTTTTTACCTCAGCTAGCATCAAGCTAACATATACTCTCACTCAATGTAAATCACATTCTTCTCTCACTCAGTTCGACACAAAGCCAAAACAAAACCTTTCCTAACGTGATAATACCTTGACAGAGTTGTTAAATAGCATGTTATTACATATTGTGTATATATTTGAACGTTTGGAAGTTCTGTTACATACCTGTAATAGTAAAAAGAACAGACCCAGTTTAGCTCAGTAAAGTTCTGATCCTTATTCAGCAGAATGGTGAGCGCTTGGCCAGAACTTGCTGTTTCTCCTGCTACAACAGTGCAACAGCGCCATCTATTGGCCTGATGGACTGCTAACGCTAAAGTATGTAGAAAATACAATTTAGATTAATTAAGACAAATACATAAACAAATTTGGGGGGAAATAAATAATAAAGGAGTGTCCGTTTTTAATGACTTTGTTTTCAACCCATTACACAAGCACAATCGTACATGTGCATTTTAAAGCATTATTAAGAACCTTGAGTGTGGAACTGCAGGGCGTTTGGTGGCCTGCTTGTCACGGACACACAGTTCCTGTTGGCTGGTCAGCTTCGCTCTGTCCTCTGCTGAATCACCCATCCTATCCAGTCAGATACGCAAAAACCACATCAATTTCACATGTGAACACGGGAAGTGTTCCAAAAACATGTTTTCATGTAATCTTATGTGAAGATAATGTGATAACATGTAAAGCAACATGTGATTACATTAAACTACACATGTGAAAATGTGATTTTGGCATGATTTTCACATGGTTTTCACATGATTTCACATAAAATGTCAGTTGAAATCATGTGGTTTTTCTGTAAGGGCTGGAATATAAGATGCATTTTGATGTTATGTTTGATGTTACATGATCTTGAAAATGCAATGTTCTTTGAGGATCTTCCATGTTCCTTTCCATGTATTTTCCATTTTACTTTCCCTCAGTCCTTTTCACTTTCCTTGGCAAAACAAGCTCTGTCTCCGTCAAGACTTATTCAGTGCCACCATGAATTGAAAGCAGCTTCTGACGGATTTTAAACCATTGAACAAATAGTTTTATAATGAAGAGTAGACCCTACTAAACACCCTTGATTCTTTACACACACATTGAAAGCCAAAAATCTCAAATTTGGACTCATCAGACCAAAGGATAGATTTCCACCAGTCTAAGGTCCATTGCTCGTGTTTCTTGGCCCAAGCAAGTCTCTTCTTATTATTGGTGTCCGTCCATAAGTAGTGGTTTCAATGCAGCAATTCGACCATGAAGAACTTCATGGCTACTTCAAAGAATCTCAAATATAAAATATATTTGGATTTGTTTAACACTTTTTTGCTTATTACATGATTCCAATTGTGCTATTTCATAGTTTTGATGTCTTCACTATTATTCTAAAATGTATAAAATTGTAAAAATAAAGAAAAACCTTTAAATGAGTTGGTATGCCCAGACGTTTGACTGGTACTGTATATATTGTGATATTGCAAATATGGTACAATCCAGGGGTGCAAAGCTCTTGGAGACTTACCCAGAAAGACTCACAGCTTTAATCGCTGCCAAAGGTGATTCTAACATGTATTGTGAATACTTATGTAAATGAGATATTTATGTATTTCATTTTCAATACATTTGAAAAAAATTCTAAAAACATGTATTCACCTTGTCATTATGTGGTATTGTCTGTAGCTGGGTGAGATGATAAAAAAAAACTATAATTTAATCCATTTGGAATTCAGGCTGTAAGAAAACAAAATGAAGAATAAGTTAAGGGGTATGAACACTTTCTGAAGGCACTGTATATCTGCAAGAAAGTGATAAATGAGCGACTCTTTGAAAGGGGGTCATATAAACAATGCCTTATTTAAAAAAAAAATTGCTATCATGCTATAATCGGCATAGTTTCTCAGACCAAATCTTCATTCTGTAAAATAAAGTAAAATACACGCTCGTACAATACATGCTACAGGGAATGCAAAAAAAATGGCTTCTGCAAAGCACATATACATTGTCTAATCAACATCCACACATTGATTTCATTCTTCGGGTCTTTATTCAAACACAAACACACTTGGAATAACATGCTCTTTCAGTGTCTTGTTGCAGGTTGTGCAATGTTCAAAAGCGTGTGAGGGATTAGCATTAATGTGTGTGGAGTCAAGTTTGGACGGTCGTACATATGCAAATAGCCGAGATTGTGTATATATATACATACATACACACTGCTCAAAAAAATAAAGGGAACACTTAAACAACACAATGTAACTCCAAGTCAATCACACTTCTGTGAAATCAAACTGTCCACTTAGGAAGCAACACTGATTGACAATACATTTCACATGCTGTTGTGCAAATGGAATAGACAACAGGTGGAAATTATAGGCAATTAGCAAGACACCCCCAATAAAGGAGTGGTTCTGCAGGTGGGGACCACAGACCACTTCTCAGTTCCTATGCTTCCTGGCTGATGTTTTGGTCACTTTTGAATGCTGGCAGTGCTTTCACTCTAGTGGTAGCATGAGACGGAGTCTACAACCCACACAAGTGGCTCAGGTAGTGCAGCTCATCCAGGATGGCACATCAATGCGAGCTGTTGCAAGAAGGTTTGCTGTGTCTGTCAGCGTAGTGTCCAGAGCATGGAGGCGCTACCAGGAGACAGGCCAGTACATCAGGAGACGTGGAGGAGGCCGTAGGAGGGCAACAACCCAGCAGCAGGACCGCTACCTCCGCCTTTGTGCAAGGAGGAGCAGGAGAAGCACTGCCAGAGCCCTGCAAAATGACCTCCAGCAGGCCACAAATGTGCATGTGTCTGCTCAAACGGTCAGAAACAGACTCCATGAGGGTGGTATGAGGGCCCGACGTCCACAGGTGGGGGTTGTGCTTACAGCCCAACACCGTGCAGGACGTTTGGCATTTGCCAGAGAACACCAAGATTGGCAAATTCGCCACTGGCGCCCTGTGCTCTTCACAGATGAAAGCAGGTTCACACTGAGCACATGTGACAGACGTGACAGAGTCTGGAGACGCCGTGGAGAACGTTCTGCTGCCTGCAACATCCTCCAGCATGACCGGTTTGGCGGTGGGTCAGTCATGTTGTGGGGTGGCATTTCTTTGGGGAGCCGCACAGCCCTCCATGTGCTCGCCAGAGGTAGCCTGACTGCCATTAGGTACCGAGATGAGATCCTCAGACCCCTTGTGAGACCATATGCTGGTGCGGTTGGCCCTGGGTTCCTCCTAATGCAAGACAATGCTAGACCTCATGTGGCTGGAGTGTGCCAGCAGTTCCTGCAAGAGGAAGGCATTGATGCTATGAACTGGCCCGCCCGTTCCCCAGACCTGAATTCAATTGAGCACATCTGGGACATCATGTCTCACTCCATCCACCAACGCCACGTTGCACCACAGACTGTCCAGGAGTTGGCGGATGCTTTAGTCCAAGTCTGGGAGGAGATCCCTCAGGAGACCATCCGCCACCTCATCAGGAGCATGCCCAGGCTTTGTGGGGAGGTCATACAGGCACGTGGAGGCCACACACACTACTGAGCCTCATTTTGACTTGTTCTAAGGACATTACATCAAAGTTGGATCAGCCTGTAGTGTGGTTTTCCACTTTAACTTTGAGTGTGACTCCAAATCCAGACCTCCATGGGTTTATAGATTGGATTTCCATTAATTATTTTTGTGTGATTTTGTTGTCAGCACATTCAACTATGTAAAGAAAAAAGTATTTAATAAGATTATATCATTCATTCAGATCTAGGATGTGTTATTTTAGTGTTCCCTTTATTGTTTTGAGCAGTACACTTGTCTGTAACATAAAGCAATGCAGAAGCAATAAGCATTGTAAATGATGATAGAACACATCAAATTAATGTGAACATGAGGACACAAAGGAGAGATTTAATTAAAAGATCGTGTTTTAATACATTTTGAATGCTGAAAAAAATCTATGTATGGCAAATCCACTCTGGGCAAATGGCCTGTTGGACGAAAATAAAAAATAGTTAACATCCTTGCTACTTCAGCCATTTGCTATGTTAAAGTAAAATCTCAGTTAATGATGAATGGATACAATTTGGAAGGATTTTCCAGAGTCATACCTCAGTAGGGTAGAGTGTCAGGTGGCACAACCATTGGTGCCATGAGGTCAAAGTGTGAAGGAGGGAGCAAGCCAGAGAGCTGTCTAGGAAGCAGTCCAGGACCATGGCTTGGAGGCTTTGAGTTGGTCCCATCATTGTCATGCATTGTAGGGTATCTGCTGCCCCATAGACCTGCTGGTAGTGGGAAAGGTGTTAGCAGGGGACATCTATGATTGGCTGACACAGTCTTGGTTAAACCACATGTATTCTAAAGCAATATTCACCTGCTTTCATAGAGTAAGGATTCACTCCTTTGGGGACACTGCCAGTGTTCCCCTGATATCCATATGTCCCCATCGGTGGAGGTGGTGGTACACACTTGTTCTGTAAAACACATCAACACATTTTCCAAATTGTTAGTAATATTATCACAGTTGAAATACAATGGTTGTTCACTGTTTTTAATTTCTTTGAATTTAAGTGTGTACCTCAGCCTTGGGCTCAGTTTTGTTAACCCATCTGTGCAGAGTTGGATCCCAGACAATCTGAGGAAGAAGATATTAGCAATGTGAAGCAAGCCACAAATTGTCTTTTTTTTAATCCACTCAATTGTCTCTACATAGAATAAAGTGTTAATAACCAGTTCCTTACAGATCTGTCTTTGTCCTCAGGTAGATGAACCTCCTTCTTATTAACTCTTCCACTCCCAAAGACCCAGCTGAGCCAGCCTCCACTGTTATTGTGAACAGCAGGGGTCTCGGGCTCAGCCACCGGCCGGCTGCCAGTCTGGCACTGAGGGTTGGCATCGGAATGTTCCGGCTTGGTGATGGACATCATAGCAGGATGCTCAACATATCTAAGTCGGACATCTGTAATAAGTGGGAGAAGTCAGGCCTCTCTGCTCATGTCACCACACAGAACAATTACTAGCTGACAGGTAGAAACGTCTCGCTCTGATACTCTGTTACAACCCAATCTTAACCTACACTCAGTCACAGGGATTACTGGGAGGTTACTCCAGGACTCTGCGATCGCATTGTTTTGGTTGCAAAATCAACAATTCCCTGCAAATTATGTGAGGGCTTACAAATTTGACCAATCACCAAACTATTTCTGAATAAAATAGTCACGTCATCACAATATTATCGCATAGAACTGACCCATTACCACAGTACAAAAAGAGGGCTCGCAATTTCAACCAATCACCGCACATTTACTGCATAATATGGTTCAATCAAGCCAGACGTCAACACAGTTTTTTCCCATGTCAGCGCATTTTTGCAACAAATTGGACAAAACAATTGCATATTGCTATGCAAAATGTCATAATTGTCGCTGCAAAATCTAGCATATTTATCAGCTAATATCCAAAAAATGTATACACTCACTACTGTAAGTCGCTCTGGATAAGAGCGTCTGCTAAATGACTAAAATGAAAAAGTAAAATGGAGCTAAACCTGTTGTATGTAGAAAATGCATGAAAGTATTACAGCTATATACTCACATGAGCCATACATTTAATCTATCACAACTTATTCTCACGCTATCACAATGGTAATTTCTTTACTAATTTGGTAAGGTTAAGTGACCTCTTCTCTTGGAATAGAAATCCACAGGTGGAGTACACGCTCCACCATCCCATTTCCACAGTGGTGCCACCATGGGGATGATGGGAGGTGGTTGTGGATGATTGTTTCCATTCTTCATAGGGACACTGGTTGTGAGGAAGATCTCCTCCCTCTCTGCAGGGACACTAGCCTTTGGGACGATCCACTCCCTGTGCGCAGGGACGCTGGCCTTTGGGAAGATTCCCTTCCTCTGCGCAGTGACACTGGCCATCAGGAGGATCAACTCCCTTTGTGCATGGGTGACGTGTGATGCTCTGAGGATCTTCTTCTTCCGCGCAGTGATAGAAGCTGCTGGAAGAATCCCCTCCCTCTGTGCAGGGATGAGGCCTGATGCTCGGAGGATCCCCTCCTTATGTGCAGGGATGAGGCCTGATGCTCGGAGGACCTCCTCCCTCTCAGCAGGGACACTAGCCTTTAGGACAATCCCCTCGCTGTGCGCTGGGACGCTGGCCATTGGTACGATTCCCTCCCTCTGTGCAGGGACACTGGCTGTTTGGAGGATCCCCTCCCTCTGTGCAGGGATGAGGCCTGATGATCGGAGGATCTCCTCCCTCTGTGCATTGATGCTGGCTACTGAGAGAATCCCCTCCCTCTGTGCAGGGACACTGGCTGTTCGGAGGATTCCCTCCCTCTGCGCAGGGAAACTGGCTGTTTGGAGGATCTCCTCCCTCTGCGCAGGGACACTGGCTGTTTGGAGGATCCCCTCCCTCTGTGCAGGGATGAGGCCTGATGATCGGAGGATCTCCTCCCTCTGTGCATTGATGCTGGCTACTGAGAGAATCCCCTCCCTCTGTGCAGGGAAACTGGCTGTTTGGAGTATCCCCTCCCTCTGTGCAGGGAGGAGGCCTGATGATCGGAGGATCTCCTCCCTCTGTGCATTGATGCCAGCTGCTGAGAGAATCCCCTCCCTCTGTGCAGGGACACTGGCTGTTTGGAGGATCCCCTCCCTCTGTGCAGGGACACTGGCTGTTTGGAGGATCTCCTCCCTCTGTGCAGGGACACTGGCTGTTCGGAGGATTCCCTCACACTGCGCAGGGACACTGGCTGTTTGGAAGATCTCCTCCCTCTGTGCAGGGACACTGGCTGTTTGGAGGATACCCTCCCTCTGTGACGGGATGAGGCCTGATGCTCGGACGATCTCCTCCCTCTGCACAGCAACTTCGGCTGCTGTGATGATCTGCAGGTATAACATAGAGCATATAGTAATTCCCTAAAAAATCAACCACTTGGAATCTATAACATCATTGACACATACACTGAGTGTGTTAAACATTAAGAACACCTTCTCTTTCCGTGACATAGATTAATCAGGTGAAAGCTATAATCCATTATTGATGTCAATTGTTAAATCTTTTTCTCAGTGTAGATGAAGGGGAGGAGACAGGTTAAAGAATGATTTTCAGACAATTGAGACATGGATTGTGTATGTGTGTCATTCAGAGTGTGAATGAGCAAGACAAAAGATTTAAGTCCCTTTGAACAGAGTCTGGTAGTAGGTGCCAGTTTATGTCAAGAACTGCAAGGAGGGGGGCATCTCAATAGGAAGGTGTTCTTAATGTTTTGTTCACTCAGTGTATCCCTAGCATATACTTTAATTGGTATGTGTACTGATAATGTAAATACACAAATTATATTAACGTTATCTACAATATATTATAATACCGTAAGCTTCCCTGCTGCAGGGGCATTTCCTCCTACAATTTTGAGCTGATTTTCTTCACTTAAGCAATATTTTGTATCTTTGTTAATTTTCACATTTATTGTGTTTGGAATGGCACTGTTACTACAGCATTTCATGTAAGTATGTAGGACAATTACCCATAATGCTCACTGACTGAACATTCAAAATTACCATGGCAACTATTGAAAAATTCCCATGCCATCGGAAACTTGGAACCTCAGATTTGAAATGAATGTAAGTTATTAGTGTAGAGCTTCCTACTGGTTGATTCTCATACTTCACAAGTGGGAAACATAGAAGCTGCTGGAAGAATCCCCTCCCTCTGTGCAGGGATGAGGCCTGATGCTCGGAGGATCCCCTCCTTATGTGCAGGGATGAGGCCTGATGCTCCGGAGGACCTCCTCCCTCTCAGCAGGGACACTAGCCTTTAGGACAATCCCCTCGCTGTGCGCTGGGACGCTGGCCATTGGTACGATTCCCTCCCTCTGTGCAGGACACTGGCTGTTTGGAGGATCCCTCCCCTCTGTGCAGGGATGAGGCCTGATGATCGGAGGATCTCCTCCCTCTGATGCCTTGATGCTGGCTACTTCTCTTTCCGTGACATAGATTAATCAGGTGAAAGCTATCATCAGTTATTGATGTCATTGTTAAATCTTCTAGTGTAGATGAAGGGGAGAGGAGACAGGTTAAAGAATGATTTTTAGACAATTGAGACATGGATTGTGTATGTGTGTCATTCAGAGTGTGAATAAGCAAACCGGTGCGCCTGGTAGTAGGTGCCAGACGCACCGGCATTTCCTCCTACAATTTTGAGCTGATTTTCTTCACTTAAGCAATATTTTGTATCTTTGTTAATTTTCACATTTATTGTGTTTGGAATGGCACTGTTACTACAGCATTTCATGTAAGTATGTAGGACAATTACCCATAATGCTCACTGACTGAACATTCAAAATTACCATGGCAACTATTGAAAAATTCCCATGCCATCGGAAACTTGGAACCTCAGATTTGAAATGAATGTAAGTTATTAGTGTAGAGCTTCCTACTGGTTGATTCTCATACTTCACAAGTGGGAAACTTGAAATCATCATTCCATAACGAGTTACAGAGTCAGAAATGTCAGAATTTCCTAGTTCCGACTTGAAGGGCCTTCTATGATGTAGGGCAGGTCAGTAACCAAATTATTTTACTGTGCCCAGTCGCACACAGACATTTATGGTCACACAAGTTGCCACCGGTGGATTCAAAATGAGTAGCCTAACAATTATTTACATGGCCCCAGGTACATTTGCAACCAAATAATTTGTCTGTGAGAAATCAATAATAGTTGCACACATAGGGTAACAATCAGCAATTGACAGTGAGCAATGAGCAAGATAAGCATAGACGGGAAGTTGACAATAGCTTATTATTAGTGTAAATACATTGTATTTCTATGGTTGCAGTCCTCTAAGATTGAATTGCATTGAATTGAATTAATCAGATCCAATGATTTACCGCCTGTAGGGTGGGGTACCGCTAGTCATCATTATTATAATCACCATCTCAATCATTATCACCATAACATCATAGACTTATTCTTCTGTATCTGAGACTCATCTGACACTACCTTAGATATGGCAGTCTGCAACTCAATACACTGCCCCTGCAAGGTGTTCAGTGTCCCCTGCATGTGGTTAATCGACTGCTTAACATCGTTCAGCAGGATCTGAATCTCAAGCCTGCAAGAAATCAGGTGGTTCAGCATACTGAGATGAAGAGAGGCTTCAGACCATGCCCATAGGACCATCTATAGGATTCTTTCTCACTTAACACCAATCTTATTAGGAATGTAACTTTGTGCAGAAGATGATACTATAGAGTTATTTAGAAGAAAAAAATTGTACTTTGTCAGGCGCCAAAAGGATGACGGGATGTCTCCCTGCTCCAGTGAGCTCTGCTGGCAGGTCTTGCTCCCTGTTGGAGGAACGGGAGCCAAATTAGAAGAAAAATATCTATGGTTGTTCAGCAATGAAACGTTCATGTCATAATGGGGATTGTCCTTCCCTGTGAAAAGAATAACAACAGCTGGGGTTTACTTTCTCACTTTTAGATAATGTAATACAATCTTTAAACCCATCAGAAGTGTAGTGCTTACCTCCATGAAAATATTGGCCCCTGTTATTTTGGGCTGCATTGCCCCAATGTTGACCACTAGTTCCAACTTTTGATGAGAAGGTCTTGATGAAATGATCAGGTCAACATTTTGTTAGACATTTCAGAGATAGCATTAACAATTGTACATGAGACAGTGCTTCCAGATATTGAGGTATCTTCCTTCTGAGGTATGTAAAAAAATCTGGTGTGTGAGAACTCACATGAAAGGTATCCATGATTCTAGATTAAGCCAATCATGTATGTGATTACCATCCTATGGGTCAGCAATGGAATGATTGCTACACAGCTTTCAGGCGACTTTATGTCTTGGGCCTGGATGAATCATTGAAATAAATACAAGTAATATTGTGAAGTTGTGATGCATTATTGCCATTGAAATTTGGAATATTCCATCAAAGTTATTTGTTTTGACAGTCAAAACAACTAACTCTTACGATTAATCACTTGACTTGAGTAACTTGAGTTGACGGAAGTAGCAACTTTATATTCTGACCTAAACACTGACTTGTGCAATGCCTTATGCATAATCTATGCACGTTATTTGCTCATCATAGTATATAGCCGAGGATCTCATAGTCCCAAAACAGCATTGGCCATTGGACTGCTCAGTCAAAACAACTAACTTTTACGATTAATCACTTGACTGGAGTAACTTGAGTTCGGAACTAAAACATTAAAAGTATGCTACAGCTTGACGCATATCCTTACCTTGGACAAGCGTATCCAAAAGGCCTATCCAGTCGTGCGTGAAGATACCTTTAGGCAGATAAAAGCGCGGTACGGGTTGAGACACGCTCGGTAATGTGAATCTGTAACACTGATATAAAAGCACGTTTTCATTTATAATTTACACTGTAGAATGACCTGCAAGCCAATCAGAATCTAGTTTAAACAATACCGTGGGTTCCATGGAACGTCACAAACATATTAGGCCACTTGCGTCACAGTACAGTCACTGAACATGGGTTTAATAGCTATATTGGCTATATGTACAGTATATGCACATCGTATTGAATTGAGATTACATTTACTGTAATTATGTAGCCTAATCCTATGAGGATCATATGTCAAATGTCAGAATCATGGCACATGAAAACATCATTAAATTGACTGCAGATTATAAAATTCACCGTGACACAATATCCATGTAATTTCCATTAAATTACGTTGAACCAACGTGGAATAAACATTGAATTGATGTATGTGCCCAGTGGGAAGTGATCAATTCGAAATGATTGAATACATACAGTATTACAAAGAAAGAGATACAAAAATTGCTCCGAAAAGCTCGAAAAAGTCTCATTTCCCTGGGCCACCCAAAAGTAAAATGTATGTACGCATTACTGTACATCGTTTGGGATGAAAGCGTCTGCTTTCAAATCTCTGACTCTCACACATATTTACATTCTCGCGATGTTTATTTCTGGCGTTTTCACGTTTGCGGGATTTTGTGAAGTAAATGATGCGCAGGAGAGCTCCATGAAATCAGGGACATGGTCAAGATGGCGACATGAGAGGGTGGAACATTTCTAGCTGAGGAACAATTTTAGGGTTTTCTCACAAAGTATAACGTTTTTTGTTGTTGTTGTTGTTTTTCGATGTAAATGTCGTTTTTAATTGAATTTGGCCAAAGAATATTCAACAAAATAGCTATAAGCCTAATACAAGTGACCACAAGGCAATGACAAAACGCCTTTCACGTGCCAAGGTGATATACTTCAGCATCGGACAGCGCCCATGCACTGAAGTCTTTCAGCAATAACAATACAATACATCCAAAATGCGACAACCAACAAGAAGTGCATTTATTCCATATGCATAATCAGACAACTGTGCATTGGTAATAATGTTTCGGATGAAATGGCTATCACAACGTCCAAAATTAAATTAATAATATCCAAAGTGCAGCCACAACGAGAAGTGCAATGCATTCAGCCTATGCCTGTTAACTG
>NW_021822961.1:35977-78192 GCF_901001165.1 Salmo trutta
CATGTAACATCAAACATAACATCAAAATGCATCTTATATTCCAGCCCTTACAGAAAAACCACATGATTTCAACTGACATTTTATGTGAAATCATGTGAAAACCATGTGAAAATCATGCCAAAATCACATTTTCACATGTGTAGTTTAATGTTATCACATTATCTTCACATAAGATTACATGAAAACATGTTTTTGGAACACTTCCCGTGTTCACATGTGAAATTGATGTGGTTTTTGCGTATCTGACTGGATAGGATGGGTGATTCAGCAGAGGACAGAGCGAAGCTGACCAGCCAACAGGAACTGTGTGTCCGTGACAAGCAGGCCACCAAACGCCCTGCAGTTCCACACTCAAGGTTCTTAATAATGCTTTAAAATGCACATGTACGATTGTGCTTGTGTAATGGGTTGAAAACAAAGTCATTAAAAACGGACACTCCTTTATTATTTATTTCCCCCCCAATTTGTTTATGTATTTGTCTTAATTAATCTAAATTGTATTTTCTACATACTTTAGCGTTAGCAGTCCATCAGGCCAATAGTTGGCGCTGTTGCACTGTTGTAGCAGGAGAAACAGCAAGTTCTGGCCAAGCGCTCACCATTCTGCTGAATAAGGATCAGAACTTTACTGAGCTAAACTGGGTCTGTTCTTTTTACTATTACAGGTATGTAACAGAACTTCCAAACGTTCAAATATATACACAATATGTAATAACATTGTAACGGTTTTGACTTGAGGTTATAATTTATAGGGGTGCCAGGTAGGTTGTGCCTACCAGAGAAAATATTAGTTTCTCCTTTTAGTTTGATAGGGAATGAGTCCCATCTGGTCCGTCAAGTCTACACCAATACAAAGGACTCATGTAAATGTCAGGATGGAAATACACGTTTCATGAACCCTTAAAACAATGGAAATAACTTCAAAACAACTGTATTCTTTTGCGTGGATGTATTAACAACATAAATGATCACACACACAACAATAAGGAGCTTTAAACAGCTCTGGTTCCTTCAGAAATGTCCTCTACCTCGGGCCTAAAAAGAGTCCAGCCCGGTAAACAAGTTCAGGGAACTCAAGTGACCTTAGTCACGCAATGTTTGTCCGTCATACAGTGTAGCGTAAACCCAGTGTCCATCATACAATGAAAAGAACAAATATTTTACCACACCTTTCAATAAATCCTCAACTACAACTAACTACATAAATCATCACAGTATTAATGCTATTTAACAACTCTGTCAAGGTATTATCACGTTAGGAAAGGTCTTGTTTTGGCTTTGTGTCGAACTGAGTGAGAGAAGAATGTGATTTACATTGAGTGAGAGTATATGTTAGCTTGATGCTAGCTGAGGTAAAAAACGATTTACGAGTCACAGAGACTATGTTTACTGAGTAGCTTACTTGTACTGGATTTTGTCTAGGAGATTTGTTATAAAGAATCCATTTGTTAGGGATTTCTGAGTTGGTTTTTTTTGTGTAAAATTGTGCTCACTAGCTGGTAAACTGGCCGAGCACGCTCAGTCTGGTGGACTTTTAGTGCATACAGTGAGAGAGAGACGATTTTCTGGAGGTGCCACTATCTTAAAGCTGAATGTATTGTTGTCAGTTTTCTATAGAGGTAGCGGTATATAGAAAAACATTCAGTTATGTTTTCATATATAGGTGTTTCTATTGTATGAATGTGAAATACATTGTGGTTTTCATGTGAAACCATACACTAAGACAGGGTTATTTGTGGAACATTTTTGAGTTGTGCTTTAGGTAAAGTGCATTTATGTTGTGTAATTTAAAATGTGCACTTGTTTGATGTGAATATTTTCAAAGTACTAACAAGAAAATAGACAATTGAACAAGAGAAAAAAAACATTCTTCAGAATAAAGAAAGCGCCAGAACTTTGCAGACGTAAACTTGTGTCCGTTCTTTTTACTTTTGCAGGCCACCTCAGCTACACATGCACTCTGTCTGCACACGCATCCACGCATGCACATACACACGGACAAACACACACTAATGTTCTCTCTCTTGTGTTTGTCAGCAGTTCATCGTGGCCCTGTCGTTCGTCTCCTTCACCAAAGCTCTGTCAGGGACCTACATGAAGTGTGCCATCACTCAGAGAGACACTTTGACCTGTCCAGCTCTCTCATCGGACTCATAGACTGCAGCTTTGAGATGGGTATCAACAATAACATTGAGTTACTTGAGAATTCATGTAGTAAAAACTAGATACAGACTACAGTATGATCCGTTTTTCTTGTGGTTCAGAGTCTGCTCTCAGTACTGTCCAGTTTTCTAGTTGTTCCTATGAATTGATTGACTTGCGTTTGTCCATGACTCTACTGTCAATCCCCTAACATTGTTTTATGTGCTGCTATGTTGTTGCAGCCTAGTATCCAAACTGATATGCCATTTTTAGTAAAAATAAAAAATGCGCATGGGTGCAGTTTCTTGTCCTCCTCGTTCCGCTGTGAAAGGACCGCACCAGCTCCGGTGTCCGAGGCGTCCACCTCTACCACAAAGGGACGAGTAGGGTCAGGATGAACGAGGATGGGTCCGGAGTTGAAACGTCCCTTGAGCTCTATGAATGCCCTGTCAGCCTCGAGATTCCAGCAAAAACCTGTTTGAGTGAGGTGGGACAGGGCCGTATGTGTTCCGGAAGGGTTTTTGGAGAAGATCAGGATGTCGTCGAGGTAAACAAAGACGAACCCATTCAACATATCCCTAAGAGTGTCATTGATCAATGCTTGAAAGAATGCCGGTGAGTTCGATATTCCGAAGGTCATGACTAAATACTCAGTGACCACTAGGGGTGTTAAAGGCAGTTTTCCACTCATCTCCCTCCCTGATTCTCACCAGTTTTTAGCATTGCGGAGGTCCAGTTTGGTGAAGAATTGGGCTCCTAGGGCCAACTCCAAGGCGGTGGACATCGGGTAGGGGGTAACGATTCTTGATCCTAATCCTTTTCAGCCCTGTGTAATCGATGCAAGATCTGAGGTTTGGGTCAGAGACAGAGAGACAAGGGAAACATTTAGACAGGCAGTCCAATTATGATATTTTTTCCACTAATTGGTCTTTTGACCAATCACATTACATATTTTCGCATCAGCTCTTTTTCAGAGCATATCTGATTGGTCAAAATACCAATTACTCAAAAAAACAACTGAATTGGGCTGCCTGTCTTAACGAAGCCATAGAAACCTGGACATGCTCCAACTGAAATGTTCCATCCTGTCAGTATTGATGTTGAATGGCATTAAATACTATTTTTTTTGTTCTCTCCCATCCCCTGTAGGTTTGTTGAACATGAGTGGAAATGAAACTCCAGCACACTGGCAGCACTAAAGACGTGTGAGTATAACTTTTCCAGGTGAGGTGAACCTGCCTGTGGGTGCGGTGGGGATATTCCTGGGAGGTCTACTGATGAAGAGGTATAAGCTTGGCGTTGTGTCTGGAGCCCAGCTGTCTTTCGTCACCTCCTTCATGGCCTACCTCCTCCTCCCTCTGAAGTCTGGCACTAAGTGTGACAACGTTAAGGTGGCTGGTCTGACCGTGTCCTACAACGGGTAAATATGACATCTGATTGGTTGGTTTGTTGGGGGGTGTGTCGGTTGATAAAAACAAAAGTTTTGATCAGTGGAATATGAGGGAGAGTTAGACCAAAACACACATGGGCCTCTTCCTGGGCTCCCTCTTGTGGGAATATACAGTATGGTTGTTACTGAGCCAGGATTCCTGGCTGTTTTGTCACTGTGCCTATGTCAATGATAGTTCAGCAACAATTATTTAAACATCATTATTCCCAGCCATTTTCTCAGTCCCCCAGGTCCCCTGGTGTACGATGGCAGCCTGTTGACAGAGTGTAACAGAGACTGCTCCTGCTTGGCTGGGGAGTGGGACCCTGTGTGTTCAGACAATGGCATCACCTACACCTCCCCCTGCCTCGCAGGCTGCTCCAGCTTTACAGGTTACGGCAAGAACACGGTACCAATACTATTAATGTACTGAGTGTACAACACATTCACAGGGATGCTGGCCCATGTTGACTCCAATGCTTCCCACAGTTGTGTCAAATTGTCTTTTGAGTGGTGGACCATTCTTGATACACACGGGAAAATGTTGAGCGTAAAAAACCCAGTAACGTTGCAGTTCTTGACACAAACTGGTACCCCTGGCACCTACAACCATGCCCCGTTGAAAGGCATGTAAGTATTTTGTCTTGCCCATTCACCCTTTAGATGACAATCCATGTCTCAATTGTCTCAAGCCTTACAATATTTTTTTAAACCTTTCTCCTCCTCTTTATCTATACTTATTTAAGTGGATTTAACTAGTGACATCCATAAGGGATTATAGTGTTAACCTGGATTCACCTGGTCAGCATATGTCATGGAAAGAGCAGGTGTTCTTAATATTTTATACACTCAGTGTAACTCATTGGCACTGACATAAGTTATTTTCAACCATGAACTGGGGCCTTGTTGAGGCCTTATCTAAGTAAGTAATTGCTGATTGACAATAAAGTATTATTTTGATGTATGGAAAAAAATATGGTATGCAATTCCTATGTAGAGAAGGTTCTCTCTGGTAGTTGTTCAATATGATTTCAACTTTTACAGGGCACTCTTTTTTACTTTTCTTTATTAACAAATATCATCAAACAAAAGAGGAATAGTCACATGCAAACAAGCGTACTAACAAACTATTTACATTGCCAGGAATCCTAAACAAACAAATCATATTCCTTAAGACTACAAGTTTTAATTGCCTTTTTGTTTTTCATTTTAGTTAGTGGTGCCATATTGTTTAAACTCATTTATAAAGTGAAAAAGTTAGGTTTTGAATTAGACCATTTGCATTTGTGAATATGAAATTTACCTAGTATTATTAGCAGTTGAATTAAATATGCTACATCTTTATCTATGTCAGAAATTCTGAAATAAATCATTATATCAAAACCATTAAATAGTACAACCGGTCCTATTTATTTTGTAACAAAATTCTGTTTGTCAATCCAAAACATTCTGCTATAAATACAGGTAAAAAACAAATGCAAAATGGTCTCCTTCTCCATTCCACAGAAATCACAGTTATATTCAATATTCAGCTTGTGTCACACCCTGACCATAGAGAGCCCTCGGTGTTCTCTATGGTGTTTTAGGTCAGGGCGTGACTAGGGGGGTTTCTAGGTATTATATTTCTATGTTGGTGTGTGTATATGGTTCCCAATTGGAGGCAGCTGATAATCGTTACCTCTCATTGGGGATCATACTTAGTGTGTCCTTTTTCCCACCTGCGATGTGGGATATTGTTTTGTGTGAGTGCCTATGTGCGCTACGTGTTTCACGATCGTTATAGCTTTGTTGTTTTTGGAAGTTTCACTATTATTAAAATGTGGAACTCTACTCACGCTGCGCCTTGGTCTAATTATTCATACGACGGTCGTGACAGCTTGAATCTTTCCAAAACATGTTTCACAGGACAAATTCTATGTAACATTTCAAATGAAACTTCCTTTACTTTGTTACTGATACAATATTTGTTAGCAATTTTCCATGCTTTCCCCCATTGTATATCACCATAGATATCTGACCAAAATAATATTGCTGAGAGAATTGTAGTATCACAAACAATATTCCTAATATGTTTATTACTACATTTATCTTTGTTAATATTGCCAATGAATATATTTTCATGTAAATCTGTTACATCAAGTTTAAAATTTGAATTTTAAACTTATCAAGAAATTCCCCATATGAGAGAAGATATCCATCCTTATTCAGTAACTGACCAACCAAAATTATTGTGTTCTCAAACCAGTTATGAAAAATACTTATTTTTAAATCGTATATCTTCGTTCCATAAAAAGTATCTGTGGGTAAAAATTGTGTTTATACGCTAACATCCAAGCTAAAATTGTCTGCTTATGGAATATGGCCAACTTTACTGGGATTTTATCAATATCAAAATTACATCGAAGCAAAATTCTAAACCACCAACAGAGTCAAATAAATACTTAGGGAAGACATTCCAAATACTGTTCTGGTTCTTAACATACTTCAGAATCCAATTTATTTTAAAAGTATTATTTAGAGTATTGAAATCTAAAACCTCAAGACCTCCTTGTTCTTGGGTATTAGTGAGAATATCTTATCGTAGATAGTGAGGCTTGTTACTCCAAATAAAATGATAAAGAATCTTATCTAAGTCCTTTACAATTTTAGGGGGTAAGCCAAGTGATAACGAGACATAAACCAATATGGATAACCCTTCAGCTTTGGAAAATAAAACCCAACCGTATAACGAAATATCTCTCATCAACCAGAGGTTCAATTTCTTATTTGTTTTCTCAATAATGGGGTTAAAGTTCAATTCAGTCCTTTGTTTTTCATCCTTGGATATAACAATTTCAAGATAAGTAACCTTATCTTCAATTGGGATACCATATACTTCCTGTAAAACAAAATCCTTGAGTGGAAATAAGACTGACTTATTGATAATAATTTTCAAACCTGAAACTAAGGAAAAGTCTTCAATACAGGAAACTGCTTTAGAAACCTCATTCCTGTCTCTTAAAAATATGGTGGTATCATCAGCCAGTTGACATAGTTTAAATTCTTGCCAAGTGCTAAAACACCATAAATTCCCTTTCTTGATATGAAAGGCCATAATTTGAGTAACCAATAAAAATACAAATGGACTAATTGGGCAGCCCTGCCTAATGCCACGGCCAATATCAGATCTTTGGGATGTCCCGCGAGCTAATTTTACAGAGCTAGTACAACCACTATATAACGTTTGGACTGCTTTCAAAAAGTAGTCACAAACCCCAAAAAACATATTGCTTTGAACATAAACTCATGTTCTACAGTGTCAAAAGCTTTAAAAAAATCAACAAACATAAGAAAACTATCATCAAGGATGAGGTCATTATAGTCAATCATATCTAAGATCAACCTGATGTTATTACTAATGTGTCGAGCATGCATAAAACCAGATTGTTCATCAATTATATGATGCAAGCCTCGTTTCAACCTCTTAGCAAATCCAAGGGCAAATAATTTCCCATCATTATTCAACAGGCTAATGGGTCGCCAGTTGTCTGTATAAAGAGTATCCTTATTAGGTTTGGGAATCAAAGTAATTACACCTTGCTTTAAGGAAGCCGGTAACTCCCCTTTTTCTATTGATTCTGGAAACATAGCAAGAATGAAAGGAATCAATTTATCATTGAATGCTTTATAAAACTTGCTTATAAACCATCATTTCCAGGGGACCTATTGTCCTTAAGGCTTTTAATACAGTCTTTTATCTCAATTTCAGATAACGCATCATCACAAAAATCCCTGAAATCATTATCTATCTTCTTAGCAATGTTTGCTACATTGTCTAAGAAAAGATCCATATTGGAAGTTGGCTGGGCTGATGTATACAGATTCTGATAAAACTGGGCAACATGCTGAGAGATTTCTTTTGGATTTTCATTGGGAGCATTATTAATCATTAATTTACATATGGAAGTCTTTTCGCCTGCCTTTTTTTCTAAATTAAAGAAATATTTTGTATTTTTCTCTCCCTTTTCCATCCATTTTCGTCTTGACCTTACAAACGTTCCACGGGCCTTTTCCTCGTAGATACAGTCTAACTGCATTTGCAATGATGATAGCTCCAGTAATTCCTGATTAGTTAGTTAACTCTTTTTAGTATAATCCATTATTCCCTTTATGATGTCATATTCTTTCTCTCTTGGCACGAGAAATTTCTTTCCCCATTGAAATAGCCAAAAGCCTTAATCAAATTTCATTAGCTCCCAGTGACTTCCAAACGTATTCATAACACAGGCACAATTCCAGTATTTATCATTCATTCCTGCTACTTCCTTCTCTAGTAAAGTCTTGTTCATTTTCCAGTAACCTTTGCTAATTTTTTTTGTTGACAAACCATGCATATTTATCTTTATTGAGATCCCTTTGTGGTCTGTTAAAATCGATGGTTCAATGGAGTCTGTATCAACCTTGTCAGCCATATCTTCAGATATCAGCCAGAAATCAATACGGGATTGTATAGATAAATCTTTAGTACTCCATGTAAACATAATCTTATCTGGGTTCTTATGTCTCCAAATATCTAGAACACCTAACCTTAGACATATATTCCTTATCTCACAAACAGAATTGCTATCCTTAGGAGGTCATATATCTAGATTATCATGTATTAAAATCTCCACCCCATATTACTTTGGCCAATGGGAATTTAGACATAATTTGACTTATTTTCCTCTCAATGTCTCTAAATAAAATACAGTTACTTGACTTGTTATTGGAAGCATAAGTATTTACAACAATGAATTGAACATGGTTGACATCTACCAATAGTATAATCCATCTCCCTGTATTATCTGCTTCATGACTCAATATATGACCCTTAAAGTTGCCTTTTAAAATAGCTTCACCTGCTGACCGATTAGTACCAAATGAAAACCAAATATCATTCCCCCATTGACACTCCCAAAACGCAGTATCTGTGGAACAGGCATGAGTTTCTTGAATGAAATAAAAGTCGGCACTCTTACCCTTACAATACAAAAGAAATAATATTTCCTTTTCAAAATATTACGGATTCCCCTGGCATTAATAGAAAAAACAGAAATGGACATTTACTATCACAGTGACTATATGAAGAATATTAAACTTGTATACGTTCACACGAATCAGGGTCTCACAAAAAGAAAAGTTCTTACTAGTTGCAAATAAAAACAGTCCTTTGCACCACGCAAGTGGTTGACCTAAATTATATATATACATATTTTTATACAATTGCAAATAACATTGTACCATAGATTGGTAAAAACGAATAGCCATCAAGCTAGCTTTAAGTGTCAGTGTGAATTTCCCTGCCATACATTTTTTTTTTAGATATTAAATAAGTTTGGCTCACACAAACAATGCTCTTTCCTCAAGAAATATAAAGTTTTATCAGATGCAAATAAAACTCAGTCCTGCACAACTCACTTGATAAATCCAGCAGTCAACAAACTAGGCGTCAGCGTGAATTTCCCTTCCATTACCAAAAGCCTTAGCTCCGGCAAAGTATGCACTTTTCCCTTCCTTCCTTGCTCTCTCAATCATCGGCCACAGACGATTCCGAGCTTCTTGATCCTCAGGTTGCAGCCACTGGTTGCAGCCACTGCTAGCTAGCCAACTCTACCAGCTAGCAGTACTGTATCATTTTTAGTCAATAAGATTTTTGCAGCGTAAGCTTAACTTTCTGAACTTTCGAGTTGTGTAGTCCACTTGTGTAGCTAGCAGGACTGACTTTGTGTTAGCTAGCCAACGTTTAATTACTTCTGCGTTATGAAAGGAACTAGACACGGACACGAATGATCCATTGGTAGTTTGTTGTAACCAAGTATTGGTGCTAAGCGTGTGTTATTGGATGCTAGTTAGCTACGGCGTCATAGGATACGGTGCACTCGGTGGGTTTCACGGAAGAATACTGTACCAAGTTATCTAGCTGAATAAACTAAGTTTGAGCCTATTCCTGGAAACATTGAACCACTGTAGTTTACATCAATTATAATTTCTAAAGTGGAAGTTGGAATAGTTATATTTGAGTGTTTCAGTGAATGGTTAGTGATGGAGGCCCTGCTCTCTCGTTTCCCCAGTTGTTTAGTTAATTTTCATTCCAATCTCCTTTGCATTAGCGTAGCCTCTCCTGTAGCCCGTCAACTATGTGTCTGTCTATCCCTGTTCTCTCCTCTCTGCACAGGCCAAACAAACGCTTCACACCGCATGGCCGCTGCCACTCTAACCTGGTGGTCCCAGCGCGCACGACCCACGTTGAGTTCCAGGTCTCCGGCAGCCTCTGGAACTGTCGGTCTGCGGCCAACAAGGCAGAGTTCATCTCAGCCTATGCTACCCTCCAGTCCCTCGAGTTCTTGGCGCTGACGGAAACATGGATTACCACAGAAAACACTGCTACTCCTACTGCTCTCTCCTCATCTGACCACGTGTTCTCGCATACCCTGAGAGCATCTGGTGAGCGGGGTGGTGGCACTGGAATCCTCATCTCTCCCAAGTGGACATTCTCTCTTTCTTCCCTGACCCATCTGTCTATATCCTCCTTTGAATTCCATGCTGTCACAGTCATTAGCCCATTCAAGCCTAACATCCTTATCATTTATCGCCCTCCAGGTTCCCTTGGAGAGTTCATCAATGAGCTTGACGCCTTGATAAGTTCCTTTCCTGAGGATGGCTCACCCCTCACAATTCTGGGTGACTTTAACCTCCCTACGTCTACCTTTGACTCATTTCTCTCGGCCTCCTTCTTTCCACTCCTCTCCTCTTTTGACCTCAACCCTCTCACCATCCCCCCCCACTCCCAAGGCAGGCAATACGCTTGACCTCATCTTTACTAGATGCTGTTCTTCTACTAATCTCACTGCAACTCCCCTCCAAGTCTCCGACCACTACCTTGTATTCTTTTCCCTCTCGCTCTCCTCCAACACTACTCACTCTGCCCCTACTTAGATGGTATTGCGCCGTCGCAACCTTTCTCTCCTATTGTAGAGAAAATTGGAAAGAGATTTAACTCCTGGTTTTTAAGAGATCTTTCTTTATCTGGACGTGTACTTTTATCAAAATCTGAAGGTCTGTCCAGATTAGTTTATACCTCCCTTGCCTTGGATGTTCCTCTGTCAGTAACTAAAATGGTTGATACGAAATGATTTAATTTCATATAGAGGAATAAACCACATTATTTTAGAAAAGCGGTAATATGTAGCACCCAATGTGAGGGAGGGTTGAATGCTCTGGATTTTTAAGCCTCATAATATTTCAAATTAAATGAATGCAAAACTATTTAAGAAATAAGGATTACATCTGGAATATCATCCCTAATTTAATATTCCAACAAATTGGTGGTCTAGAATTCTTACTCAAATGCAACTTTGATGTGGGTAAAATCCCTATTAAGCTTGCAAACTTTCATAAACAAGTACTTCTAACTTGGAACCTCATGTACAAACACAATTTATCCCCTAATAGGTATACAATCTGGAATAATAAAGACATCAAATACAAAAACAAGTCTTTGTTTTTCCAGAACTGGTTTGACAACAACATTATTTGGGTTAAACAATTACTGAACAATGATGGACAACTATATGATTATCCAGAATTTATTAGAACACACAATGTTACATTCACTCCTGAGGAGTATCAAATTGTTGTTAGAGCTGTCCCTAAAGGTGCTATTCTTCTTTTAGGAGAATATAACAATACTCCAAGTGCAACTGTTGAGGATTTTGTAGCCTCAATACAATTAGAAGGAATTGACATTGTAAACTATAAATGTAATAACATGTATATAAGGAAACTGTCAATATGTTACTATTCCCTCTGTTAAAATGTACTGGAATGCAGCCCGAGGACAAGTGAACTGGAACAAAGTTTTGTTGTTATCTGGTAAATATTGTATATCTAATAAGGTGAAAGAAGTATCATACAAACTCATTCATAGAATCTACTCTGTAAAGACCTTTATTATACACAGATTTAAAATAGCTATTGATAACAAATGTGTATTTTGTGATTGTGACCCAGAGACTCTTGACCATTTATTTTGGGACTGCTCTTATGTCAGAAGATTTTGGTGTGAGTTAGAAGATTTTAGTTTAAAAGAAACAACTATTAATGTAAATTTGAAAGACTATATTATGTTTTATTTTGAACCAAATGATATGGACCCTGATTTAACTTTCATTGTTAATTTGTTTATCTTTCATGGAAGATTCTTTGTCCATAAAATGAAGTGGGCAGAGAACAAACCCCTTTTCACATTATTTAAGATAGAATTGAAATATTATTTTGAAATGATCAGTAAACAACAAAAAAGCAATACGCACCATAAAAGTATTTAACAAATTGAAAATGAATCTTGATATCAGGGGCGAAAATCTGATATCAACTTTGGAGGGGACAATTACATGACATTTTCTCAAGAGCAATTCCTGAGGGGGACACCAAAAGTAGTGCTGTAACACATAGCCTACATTGTAATATGGTAAATGTATATTGAGGAACCAAAGAAATAAGGTGTTTGCCCGTACTCCTAACTACCGGTACCCAAAACTACACAACTAATCACAACAGCAATACCATTGCCTTTAACAAATCTTAGTTCAGTCACCAGTTTAAGTTGAGAGTGGGGGTATCCATGGCATTTTCCAATTATGTTCCTATTTTACAAGTCAAAAAAATTGAGAACCTTTCATAATGTTGCCAAACAAAGACTCAACAAACTTACCTGAGACTCCCTGTCTCTGCCAGTCTGTCCCTGCATAGCTGTCCCCAACTCTGCTGTCTGTGTGCCATCTGTTGCCTGCTCTGCCTAATGACATCATTGTGAAACATTTCCATTAGAATTTCATTTCTTTCTTATGAACATTTTATCAACTAGTCTGAGATATTAGGCTACTAGGGTTCTTACTTTGCGTTTTGGTGTACTGAAAAATACTCTGATGTCCGTCTTTTATTTTTCTGCCATTTTTCTACCTGACTGGCTGGCTGGCTACACACACACACAGTGTGTAGGTTATTTACAGTAGGAGATGGGCTTCTATCATCTTCTATCATTCTATTTGGGCTTAGATCTAAAAGGTAGCTAGCAAATGTGAAACGGATTAAAATGACAAGAGTTGACAGCTGTATGAGTTCACCATTTACACAACATATGCTGCAACCTTTTGTAATTTTAATAGTTTGTTTCATATTGGCTGGCTTCCAACAATAGCTGAATTTGCAAAGCTAGCGAGCACCAATTCAGTTTCAGTGGTGTTTGCTATAATCTTTGCTACCCGGGTTAAATAAAGGTGAAATAAAATAAATAAATAAAAGTTCCCTTGCGACAAATTAGCTTTTGCAACGAGACCATTAAATATATTTAAGACAATGGTAGAAGAGAGTGTAGTTCTGTTGAGTTTGGACTTCAGTTTATCGCTAACCTTATCACAGGGACTTTGAAGCACTAACTTACATCATCTGCATGCTGATCTTGGAATAGCAAAGATAGCAAAGATCTTGGATAGCAAAGATTCCATCTTTGACGACGCCACATAAATGGAATAGGTACTAGCTAGCTTAATAGTTCATATTTGCGCGCTAGCTCTGCATATTCAGCTAGTGTGTGTGCGCGATTGACTGGATTAACCTTACGTCAGTTACGTTCATTGAGTGCCTTTCAGACAGTAGACACGACCCCTCTGTTACCTTGCCAACTAAGGAACTGGCAGTGGATCAAACCATTGTGAGGCAAAGGGTGGGGGGGTCGCAATCTTTTGAAACTTAAAAACGCGCTATTAAGTGTCTATAATCAGCACAATTGCTTTCATTGCGTATTATTAATATTATTTAAATTACATAGTTATGTTTCAGTGATATATTGGGGGGGACAAATCATATTTTTCCCAGGATGGGAGGGGTCGTGTCCCCCCCGTCCCCCCCGGGATTTCCGCCCCTGCTTGATATGTAATACACCTGTCTTTTAGGTTTTGTACTCTTGTTTGTATATTTCTGTTTTTTTTTGTATTTGTTGTGTTCATAATAAAAAAATATATAATAAATTAAAAAAAGACGCATGCATATTGTCGGCCAGTCGGCCTACAAGTATTTTTGCAATAGAAATATAATCACTAAGATTGTGATTATAGCCAGTTCGTTTTACAAGTGTGTGCACAGTTAACAGGCATAGGCTGAATGCATTGCACTTCTCGTTGTGGCTGCACTTTGGATATTATTAATTTAATTTTGGACGTTGTGATAGCCATTTCATCCGAAACATTATTACCAATGCACAGTTGTCTGATTATGCATATGGAATAAATGCACTTCTTGTTGTTGTCGCATTTTGGATGTATTGTATTGTTATTGCTGAAAGACTTCAGTGCATGGGCGCTGTCCGATGCTGAAGTATATCACCTTGGCACATGAAAGGCGTTTTGTCATTGCCTTGTGGTCACTTGTATTAGGCTTATAGCTATTTTGTTGAATATTCTTTGGCCAAATTCAATTAAAAACTACATTTACATCGAAAAAGAACAACAACAAAAAAAACGTTATACTTTGTGAGAAAACACTAAAATTGTTCCTCAGCTAGAAATGTTCCACCCTCTCATGTCGCCATCTTGACCATGTCCCTGATTTCATGGAGCTCTCCTGCGCATCATTTACTTCACAAAATCCCGCAAACGTGAAAGCGCCAGAAATAAACATCGCGAGATTGTAAATATGTGTGAGAGTCAGAGATTTGAAAGCAGACGCTTTCGTCCCAAACGATGTACAGTAATGCGTACATACATTTTACTTTTGGGTGGCCCAGGGAAATTAGACTTTTTCGAGCTTTTCGGAGCAATTTTTGTATCTTTTTCTTTGTAATACTGTATGTATTCAATCATTTCGAATTGATCACTTCCCACTGGGCACATACATCAATTCAATGTTTATTCCACGTTGGTTCAACGTAATTTAATGGAAATTACATGGATATTGTGTCACGATGAATTTTATAATCTGCAGTCAATTTAATGATGTTTTCATGTGCCATGATTCTGACATTTGACATATGATCCTCATAGGATTAGGCTACATAATTACAGTAAATGTAATCTCAATTCAATACGATGTGCATATACTGTACATATAGCCAATATAGCTATTAAACCCATGTTCAGTGACTGTACTGTGACGCAAGTGGCCTAATATGTTTGTGACGTTCCATGGAACCCACGGTATTGTTTAAACTAGATTCTGATTGGCTTGCAGGTCATTCTACAGTGTAAATTATAAATGAAAACGTGCTTTTATATCAGTGTTACAGATTCACATTACCGAGCGTGTCTCAACCCGTACCGCGCTTTTATCTGCCTAAAGGTATCTTCACGCACGACTGGATAGTCCTTTTGGATACGCTTGTCCAAGGTAAGGATATGCGTCAAGCTGTAGCCTACTTTTAATGTTTTAGTTCCGAACTCAAGTTACTCCAGTCAAGTGATTAATCGTAAAAGTTAGTTGTTTTGACTGAGCAGTCCAATGGCCAATGCTGTTTTGGGACTATGAGATCCTCGGCTATATACTATGATGAGCAAATAACGTGCATAGATTATGCATTAGGCATTGCACAAGTCAGTGTTTAGGTCAGAATATAAAGTTGCTACTTCCGTCAACTCAAGTTACTCAAGTCAAGTGATTAATCGTAAGAGTTAGTTGTTTTGACTGTCAAAACAAATAACTTTGATGGAATATTCCAAATTACAATGGCAATAATGCATCACAACTTCACAATATTACTTGTATTTCAATGATTCATCCAGGCCCAAGACATAAAGTCGCCTGAAAGCTGTGTAGCAATCATTCCATTGCTGACCCATAGGATGGTAATCACATACATGATTGGCTTAATCTAGAATCATGGATACCTTTCATGTGAGTTCTCACACACCAGATTTTTTTACATACCTCAGAAGGAAGATACCTCAATATCTGGAAGCACTGTCTCATGTACAATTGTTAATGCTATCTCTGAAATGTCTAACAAAATGTTGACCTGATCATTTCATCAAGACCTTCTCATCACAAGTTGGAACTAGTGGTCAACATTGGGGCAATGCAGCCCAAAATAACAGGGGCCAATATTTTCATGGAGGTAAGCACTACACTTCTGATGGGTTTAAAGATTGTATTACATTATCTAAAAGTGAGAAAGTAAACCCCAGCTGTAGTTATTATTTTCACAGGGAAGGACAATCCCCATTATGACATGAACGTTTCATTGCTGAACAACCATAGATATTTTTCTTCTAATTTGGCTCCCGTTCCTCCAACAGGGAGCAAGACCTGCCAGCAGAGCTCACTGGAGCAGGGAGACATCCCGTCATCCTTTTGGCACCTGACAAAGTACACTTTTTTTCTTCTAAATAACTCTATAGTAACATCTTCTGCACAAAGTTACATTCCTAATAGGATTGGTGTTAAGTGAGAAAGAATCCTATAGATGGTCCCATGGGCATGGTCTGAAGCCTCTCTTCATCGCAGTATGCTGAACCACCTGATTTCTTGCAGGCTTGAGATTCAGATCCTGCTGAACGATGTTAAGCAGTCGATTAACCACATGCAGGGGACGCTGAACACCTTGCAGGGGCAGTGTATTGAGTTGCAGACTGCCATATCTAAGGTAGTGTCAGATGAGTCTCAGATACAGAAGAATAAGTCTATGATGTTATGGTGATAATGATTGAGATGGTGATTATAATAATGATGACTAACGGTACCCCACCCTACGGGCGGTAAATCATTGGATCTGATTAATTCAATTCAATGCAATTCAATCTTAGAGGACTGCAACCATAGAAATACAATGTATTTACACTAATAATAAGCTATTGTCAACTTCCCGTCTATGGTTATCTTGCTCATTGCTCACTGTCAATTGCTGATTGTTACCCTATGTGTGCAACTATTACTGATTTCTCACAGAATAATTATTTGGTTGCAAATGTACCTGGGGCCATGTAAATAATTGTTAGGCTACTCATTTTGAATCCACCGGTGGCAACTTGTGTGACCATAAAAGTCTGTGTGCGACTGGGCACAGTAAAATAATTTGGTTACTGACCTGCCCTACATCATAGAAGGCCCTTCAAGTCGGAACTAGGAAATTCTGACATTTCTGACTCGCTAACTCGTTATGGAATGATGATTTCAAGTTTCCCACTTGTGAAGTATGAGAATCAACCAGTAGGAAGCTCTACACTAATAACTTACATTCATTTCAAATCTGAGGTTCCAAGTTTCCGATGGCATGTGAATTTTTCAATAGTTGCCATGGTAATTTTGAATGTTCAGTCAGTGAGCATTATGGGTAATTGTCCTACATACTTACATGAAATGCTGTAGTAACAGTGCCATTCCAAACACAATAAATGTGAAAATTAACAAAGATACAAAATATTGCTTAAGTGAAGAAAATCAGCTCAAAATTGTAGGAGGAAATGCCCCTGCAGCAGGGAAGCTTACGGTATTATAATATATTGTAGATAACGTTAATATAATTTGTGTATTTACATTATCAGTACACATACAAATGAAAGTATATGCTAGGGATTGATCTACACTGAGTGAACAAAACATTAAGAACACCTATTGAGTTGCCCCCCCTTGCAGTTCTTGACACAAACCGGTGCGCCTGGCACCTACTACCAGGCGCACCGGTTTGCTTATTCACACTCTGAATGACACACATACACAATCCATGTCTCAATTGTCTAAAAATCATTCTTTAACCTGTCTCCTCCCCTTCATCTACACTAAGAAGATTTAACAATTGACATCAATAACTGATGATAGCTTTCACCTGATTAATCTATGTCACGGAAAGAGAAGGTGTTCTTAATGTTTAACACACTCAGTGTATGTGTCAATGATGTTATAGATTCCAAGTGGTTGATTTTTTAGGGAATTACTATATGCTCTATGTTATACCTGCAGATCATCACAGCAGCCGAAGTTGCTGCACAGAGGGAGGAGATCCTCCAAACAGCCAGTGTCCCTGCACAGAGGGAGGGGATTCTCCAAACAGCCAGTGTCCCTGCGCAGAGGGAGGGGATTCTCTCAGCAGCTAGCATCAATGCACAGAGGGAGGAGATCCTCCGATCATCAGGCCTCATCCCTGCACAGAGGGACGGGATCCTCCAAACAGCCAGTGTCCCTGCGCAGAGGGAGGAGATCCTCCAAACAGCCAGTGTCCCTGCACAGAGGGAGGGGATTCTCTCAGTAGCCAGCATCAATGCACAGAGGGAGGAGATCCTCCGATCATCAGGCCTCATCCCTGCACAGAGGGAGGGGATCCTCCAAACAGCCAGTGTCCCTGCGCAGAGGGAGGGAATCGTACCAATGGCCAGCGTCCCAGCGCACAGCGAGGGGATTGTCCCAAAGGCTAGTGTCCCTGCTGAGAGGGAGGAGGTCCTCCGAGCATCAGGCCTCATGCCTGCACATAAGGAGGGGATCCTCCGAGCATCAGGCCTCATCCCTGTACAGAGGGAGGGGATTCTTCCAGCAGCTTCTATCACTGCGCGGAAGAAGAAGATCCTCAGAGCATCACACGTCACCCATGCACAAAGGGAGTTGATCCTCCTGATGGCCAGTGTCACTGCGCAGAGGAAAGGACTCTTCCCAAAGGCCAGCGTCCCTGCGCACAGGGAGTGGATCGTCCCAAAGGCTAGTGTCCCTGCAGAGAGGGAGGAGATCTTCCTCACAACCAGTGTCCCTGTGAAGAATGGAAACAATCATCCACAACCACCTCCCATCATCCCCATGGTGGCACCACTGTGGAAATGGGATGGTGGAGCATGTACTCCACCTGTGGATTTCTATTCCAAGAGAAGAGGTCACTTAACCTTACCTAATTAGTAAAGAAATTACCATTGTGATAGCGTGAGAATAAGTTGTGATAGATTAAATGTATGGCTCATGTGAGTATATAGCTGTAATACTTTCATGCATTTTCTCCATACAACAGGTTTAGCTCCATTTTACTTTTACATTTTAGTCATTTAGCAGACGCTCTTATCCAGAGCGACTTACAGTAGTGAGTGTATACATTTTCATATTCCGGTGAATCTCTCCAGGATTTCGCATGGGTTTTTTGGATATTAGCTGATAAATATGCTAGATTTTGCAGCGACAATTATGACATTTTGCATAGCAATATGCAATTGTTTTGTCCAATTTGTTGCAAAAATGCGCTGACAAGGAAAAAACTGTGTTGACGTCTGGCTTGATTGAACCATATTATGCAGTCAATGTGCGGTGATTGGTTGAAATTGCGAGCCCTCTTTTTGTACTGTGGTAATGGGTCAGTTCTATGCAATAATATTGTGATGACGTGACTATTTTATTCAGAAATAGTTTGGTGATTGGTCAAATTTGTAAGCCCTCACATAATATGCAGGGAATTGTTGACTTTGCAACCAAAACAATGCGATCGCAGAGTCCTGGAGTAACCTCCCAGTAATCCCTGTGACTGCGTGTTGGTTAAGATTGGGTTGTAACAGAGTATCAGAGCGAGACGTTTCTACCTGGCAGCTAGTAATTGTTCTGTGTGGTGACATGAGCAGAGTGGCCTGACTTCTCCCACTTATTACAGATGTCCGACTTAGATATGTTGAGCATCCTGCTATGATGTCCATCACCAAGCCGGAACATTCCGATGCCAACCCTCAGTGCCAGACTGGCAGCCGGCCGGTGGCTGAGCCCGAGACCCCTGCTGTTCACAATAACAGTGGAGGCTGGCTCAGCTGGGTCTTTGGGAGTGGAAGAGTTAATAAGAAGGAGGTTCATCTACCTGAGGACAAAGACAGATCTGTAAGGAACTGGTTATTAACACTTTATTCTATGTAGAGACAATTGAGTGGATTAAAAAAAAGACAATTTGTGGCTTGCTTCACATTGCTAATATCTTCTTCCTCAGATTGTCTGGGATCCAACTCTGCACAGATGGGTTAACAAAACTGAGCCCAAGGCTGTGGTACACACTTAAATTCAAAGAAATAAAAACAGTGAACAACCATTGTATTTCAACTGTGATAATATTACTAACAATTTGGAAAATGTGTTGATGTGTTTTACAGAACAAGTGTGTACCACCACCTCCACCGATGGGGACCTATGGATATCAGGGGAACACTGGCAGTGTCCCCAAAGGAGTGAATCCTTACTCTATGAAAGCAGGTGAATATTGCTTTAGAATACATGTGGTTTAACCAAGACTGTGTCAGCCAATCATAGATGTCCCTGGTGGTCCCCTGCTAACACCTTTCCCACTACCAGCAGGTCTATGGGGCAGCAGATACCCTACAATGCATGACAATGATGGGACCAACTCAAAGCCTCCAAGCCATGGGCCTGGACTGCTTCCTAGACAGCTCTCTGGCTTGCTCCCTCCTTCACACTTTGACCTCATGGCACCAATGGTTGTGCCACCTGACACTCTACCCTACTGAGGTATGACTCTGGAAAATCCTTCCAAATTGTATCCATTCATCATTAACTGAGATTTTACTTTAACATAGCAAATGGCTGAAGTAGCAAAGATGTTAACTATTTTTTATTTTTGTCCAACAGGCCATTTGCCCAGAGGGGATTTGCCATACATAGATTTTTTTCAGCATTAAAAATGTATTAAAACACACTTTTAATTAAATCTCTCCTTTGTGTCCTCATGTTCACATTAATTTGATGTGTTCTATCATCATTTACAATGCTTATTGCTTCTGCATTGCTTTACGTTACAGACAAGTATACTGCTTAAAACAATAAAGGGAACACTAAAATAACACATCCTAGATCTGAATGAATGATATAATCTTATTAAATACTTTTTTCTTTACATAGTTGAATGTGCTGACAACAAAATCACACAAAAATAATTAATGGAAATCCGATTTATCAACCCATGGAGGTCTGGATTTGGAGTCACACTCAAAATTAAAGTGGAAAACCACACTACAGGCTGATCCAACTTTGATGTAATGTCCTTAAAACAAGTCAAAATGAGGCTCATTAGTGTGTGTGGCCTCCACGTGCCTGTATGACCTCCCCACAACGCCTGGGCATGCTCCTGATGAGTTGGCGGATGGTCTCCTGAGGGATCTCCTCCCAGACTTGGACTAAAGCATCCGCCAACTCCTGGACAGTCTGTGGTGCAACGTGGCGTTGGTGGATGGAGTGAGACATGATGTCCCAGATGTGCTCAATTGGATTCAGGTCTGGGGAACGGGTGGGCCAGTTCATAGCATCAATGCCTTCCTCTTGCAGGAACTGCTGGCACACTCCAGCCACATGAGGTCTAGCATTGTCTTGCATTAGGAGGAACCCAGGGCCAACCGCACCAGCATATGGTCTCACAAGGGGTCTGAGGATCTCATCTCGGTACCTATTGGCAGTCAGGCTACCTCTGGCGAGCACATGGAGGGCTGTGCAGCCCCCCAAAGAAATGCCACCCCACACCATGACTGACCCACCGCCAAACCGGTCATGCTGGAGGATGTTGCAGGCAGCAGAACGTTCTCCACGGCGTCTCCAGACTCTGTCACGTCTGTCACATGTTCTCAGTGTGAACCTACTTTCATCTGTGAAGAGCACAGGGCGCCAGTGGCGAATTTGCCAATCTTGGTGTTCTCTGGCAAATGCCAAATGTCCTGCACGGTGTTGGGCTGTAAGCACAACCCCCACCTGTGGACGTCGGGCCCTCATACCACCCTCATGGAGTCTGTTTCTGACCGTTTGAGCAGACACATGCACATTTGTGGCCTGCTGGAGGTCATTTTGCAGGGCTCTGGCAGTGCTCCTCCTGCTCCTCTATGCACAAAGGCGGAGGTAGCGGTCCTGCTGCTGGGTTGTTGCCCTCCTACGGCCTCCTCCACGTCTCCTGATGTACTGGCCTGTCTCCTCGTAGCGCCTCCATGCTCTGGACACTACGCTGACAGAAACAGCAAACCTTCTTGCCACAGCTCGCATTGATGTGCCATCCTGGATGAGCTGCACTACCTGAGCCACTTGTGTGGGTTGTAGACTCCGTCTCATGCTACCACTAGAGTGAAAGCACCGCCAGCATTCAAAAGTGACCAAAACATCAGCCAGGAAGCATAGGAACTGAGAAGTGGTCTGTGGTCACCACCTGCAGAACCACTCCTTTATTGGGGGTGTCTTGCTAATTGCCTATAATTTCCACCTGTTGTCTATTCCATTTGCACAACAGCATGTGAAATTTATTGTCAATCGGTGTTGCTTCCTATGTGGACAGTTTGATTTCACAGAAGTGTGATTGACTTGGAGTTACATTGTGTTGTTTAAGTGTTCCCTTTATTTTTTTGAGCAGTGTATATATTATACACATATATTTTATTTTAGACATTAGAAAAACATATTTTTGTGCATTTTGGATGTCCTACATTTACTTACTGTACAGACAAGTAGATTTTATACACATATTTAGATTTTTATTTTATTTTTTTATGTATTCCATAGACATAACGAAATATATTTAGATGCATTTTGAATTCCTAAATGTCAATATTTTTATTTTCTGTGTCACGTGTTTATGCCCATTTATGTACATCCTGTATATGTTACCCTTCCAATGAGCTTATCATATAAACTACAACGCGAAAAATACGGTTTACTTCACTTTTAATCATGTCAGCACAGGTAACAGCCATTTACAGTCTTTGTTTACATTTACATTACATTTAAGTCATTTAGCAGATTCTCTTATTCAGAGCGACTTACAAATTGGTGCATTCACCTTATAATATCCAATGGAACAACCACTTTACAATAGTGCATCTAAATCTTTTAAGGGGGGAGGGGGGGTTAGAAGGATTACTTTATCCTATCCCAGGTATTCCTTAAAGAGGTGGGGTTTCAGGTGTCTCCGGAAGGTGGTGATTGACTCTGCTGTCCTGGCGTCGTGAGGGAGCTTGTTCCACCATTGGGGTGCCAGAGCAGCGAACAGTTTTGACTGGGCTGAGCGGGAACTGTGCTTCCTCAGAGGTAGGGAGGCGAGCAGGCCAGAGGTGGATGAACGCAGTGCCCTTGTTTGGGTGTAGGGCCTGATCAGAGCCTGAAGGTACGGAGGTGCCGTTCCCCTCACAGCTCCGTAGGCAAGCACCATGGTCTTGTAGTTTATCATTCTTACTCTTCCCAATTCACTTAAACTATATTTCTTTATTTCCCATGGGCTTCACCAGAGTACCCCCTAGTGGCTGGAATACAAGTGTATTAAGCCCCTTACAACACCCCCCTGCAAAAACAAACAAAATGTTGTCCCAAACATTTCACTGGCCTCAAAACTATAAACACATCAGAACGTCTCTAGTTGGTATCCTGATAAGAGCTTGGCAGCCCTAAAGCGTTATTGGTTAGAATGTGTCTGGGCCTCCTCTGCCGGGCTGAACGGCGGGGCAAGGTCATGGGTGACCCCAATGAATCAGTGTCCACTTCATCATGAGATGATTGAGTCTCTGAGCCCTCAGCTGTTTCCATATTTACCCCTGTCCTCTCCGGGCTCTCTCTGAGGACTGGCTGGCACTCCTTCACAGTGAAGTTTCTATCAGTCTGACGCCGTTCCTCACTATTATCTGATACTAGTTGTGTGCTACTCTGTCTGCTCTCTTCATCCCTATGTGGCCTATTGATGAATACTGGATAAGAATCCTCATCTGAGCTCTCACACTCAGCGCTCTCCCCATTTTGCTGATTTTGCTGGGGTGGTTCCCTTCTCCACAGACCTCTACTGGGTATTTCAACAGGTTCCTCAAATGGTAGGGAATTACATGACATGAGCATATTGCGATGCAGAACCCGGGCCCTGCCTGTACCCCTCTCGGGTTTGACCTCATAGACAGGGCTGTCATCACCTTTCCTGGTTACCACCACATGTATTTGGTCCTCCCAGTGTGATCTTAGCTTTCCCGGCCCCCCACGTTCTGACATGTTCCTCACCAGTACACGATCCCCTGAGACCAGAACCGAACTCCTTTTCTTCCGATCGTAGTAGGCTTTTCCCTTTGCTGTTGATTTCTCCATGTTTCTACTGGCGATGTCATAGGCTTCAGCCATCTGTTGCTGCCACTTCTTAGCATAATCCTGGTATGATTTCTCCTGTTCCTTTATCTGTAACCCAAAGACAAGGTCAAGAGGTAGCAGTGGAGCCCTTCCAAACAGCAGGAAATACGGTGAGAACCCAGTAGCATCCATGGTGATACTTTTTTGCTACAGTTTTCCTTGACCTATTTCTGGTGGGGTAGGCTTGTGCAAGTTTTGTAAAGTTAGCTAAAATAACTCAAATGTACTCGTAGCCCCCTCTGCTTTTCTCCAAATGCACATAGTCAATTGAAATCATCTGGAAAGGAGCTGTAGCTCGTACATGTTGCATTGGGGCCCTAGTTATTACACTGGGTTCCTTTTGTTTGATACACTTACACACTTTGGTGATAAAGTGTTCAATGTCATGTTGCATGCGCGGCCAATAAAAGCATTCTCGTGCTAAGTTCAACACTCTTTCTGTTCCTAGATGGGCCATTTCACTGTGTAAGTTCTTGTATATCAGTGTTCTATACTGACTTGATACCACAACTTGTGTCGTTTTCGCTGTTTTCCTTTTTAATGTTCCATCTGGTGAGACATGGAGCCTGTTCCACTCTTGCAGTAACTGTTTGACTTTGTAGGACTCTTGTTGACATTCTGTTGGTTTAGACTTAGTCCTTTGACTTTTCAGTTCCAAGATTCTCGATACAGCCGCATCCTTTAACTGAGCCTGCATGATATCGTGTGGAGACAGTCGGCCTGTAACTGTTCCCCCCCACCATGACAGCTCATCTTGCACTGATGGCCTTAGTGTGACCGTGGATATCCACATTACACAGTCATTCTGCTCTCTGAACAATATTGAGTGTTGCTTTTACCATTTCAAGTGAGTGTTTCTCAGTGCATTCTTCCATGTAATGTTCAACATTTTCTCCATTCCTCAGTTATGATGGATACCTGAGCCCCTGTGTCTTTACACCCTCCATATAACACCACACTTGACATTTTTTACCAATGAGCTGTGCTATATTACAATGTCCTGTGGTAGCTGGGGTAGTTGGTGTAACAGTGTAGGTTCCGTCCCTCTCTTCGCCCCAACCCGGGCTCGAACCAGGGACCCTTGCACACATCAACAACTGACGCCCACGAAGCATCGTTACCCATCGCGCCACAAAAGCCGCGGCCCTTGCAACACAAGGGGAAACCCTACTTCAAGTCTCAGAGCGAGTGACGTCACTGATTGAAATGCTATTAGCGCGCACCACCGCTAACTAACTAGCCATTTCACATCGGTTACATTGGCCCCCACTCGCTCTGTGTCATGGGACAAGGGGAGTTGTGGTCAGTCTTGCGAGCAGTCTTACATGTATGTTGGTGCTGTTTCCAATGATCCTGTTAGCACACTTTGGAACAATAGGCAGCTTTATGACACAATGAACACAACTTCAACTCTGAGATTCTCTCTACCTTTGCACTGCAGCCACTGCAACACTGAATGAAACTAGATGTATCTGAGGTCACTCCCCGTTCCATGGTTGTGACCCCCAGGCGTTTCCCGATGGATGTGCGTTGCCCCTGATCCTACATCCTACTGCCCAATGGCTATCACTGCCACATTTGTAGCAATGATGGCAAGTCTGTTGACCAGTCTCATAACAACTTTTGCATTTTCTTTTCTCCCTGTTGGTTGGACTTGGTTTTCTGTTGGAGGCATTCCTAACTGAACTGTCACCCTGGCCCTGCACTGACTGTACTAATGAGGCAACCTGACAGGTCAGTTGTTTGATTACTTCTGTCGTGTCTTTGGGCACCATTAACTGAAGACATGTTTATCAAAATAACTCCCTGTTATTATTATTACGCGATTAAACTGATTAATCGTTTAACTGTAATTAACTAGGAGATCGGGGCACCAAGGAAAGTATTCAGATTACAAAGATATAATTTTCCTAATATAACTTTCCTATATTATAACATATATTATATTATAGTATAGGCCGATTATCTTCTGGTTTAAATGGTGTATTTTACCTCGCTCCCGTCTCATTCCAAACGTCGTAAATTGTTGTATCTGCACGAACCCAGTCTTCACTAAAAGTCATCCATACATCAATTGTCTTAAAATCATTTATTTACTAAACTAAGTAATTCACAGAAAGCATACAAACAGTAATTATCGTCACAAAGAATTGGTAGAGAAATGTGCCCTAGTGGGCTAAACCGGCATGGCTGGTGTCTTGTTAAAACAAAGGGTCATAAAGGGCAGCTGAGAAGACCCTACAGAGTTGATAAATATTAACAATTGATATGCTAATCCTTTGCACATGAACGCTCACTCATTCGGGAACAATTGCAATCAATATATATATTTACGCTCAGTGTGTCGTCGGGATCCTTGTTGGAGAGTTTTTGTCCTGTTGGAGAGTTTTTGTCCGCGTTTTCTCTCTCGGTTAGAATGGATCTTTCAAAGCGACATTCATTAGCGTCGTTATAGAATGGATGTTTCGTCGGTCTTCACATTCAATGATACCGAATTCTAGCTGCTGACTAGTACTTAATATCAAAGACTTGTTCTTATTCTGTATCGATAGTTTAACCACGTGGTATGGTTAAAGTTCAGTAGAGGAATACATGGTCAAACCTATTGGCCAACTCGTAATGGAGTGGAGGCCTGGTCTGAAGAAAGTAACCCTGGGTGGGGGTTTTATTCGGAATGACAGAAAAAGGCTGTCTCATGACGACAGGTCTTGTCTGTGTCCCTGGGGGCGTGCCGATGACTGAGTTAAGCTTTGAACAGAAATACAATTCTATCACATTAACATCAGTACATAGCCTCTCAACATATTCCAAATAGCTTTAATCTTATTAAATCATTGTATACAACCATTTAGATGCAAGTCCCATAGCTGAGGCTATTATATAAACCTTAGTATGGTAATATGGTACTATTGTCTCCAATGGGTATCACAAAATTGTACCAAGCGGACCAGTTCGTAGCTGGATTCTTCACCGATCTTTTATACCATCTCCAGAACATAAATGTCGTTCGGTTCCCCAATTCTGTGAGTTGGAAGAATTTCCTTTGTCTCTCTATGAAACCCCTCTCTGTCTCAACTGGGCCAAGCGGCAGGACATTCTCCTTTAGAATTTTATGACCGCCTTCACAGGGCCTGGGTAGGGAGAGGTAGGTAGGGGGATGGTGCAAGGGGGAGGGGGTCAACTGTGCTCCCTGTTCCCAGAGAGAGGGCAACGTCATGACACTTCATTGCTCGCATCAATTTTACTTAGGAGAGGATTATATTTATTTTGTTTTCGGACTGTGGTCTGTGAGGGCTCTGCCTGTTCACATTCCTTTCCTCTATCCCGGTTATCCTCACTCTATACTTCGTTCACTCGTGTGAGTGTGAGCTTACGGGAAATCCTGGCCTTTTGCATGCGTTCGCTTTCATTGCCCTGGGCAATTTGCATTTTCTCAAGCAACAGTTCATCACTGGTGTTAATATTCTGGAGATGCACTCTCATCTCTTCCCTGACATTATCATTTGTTAATCCTGTAACAATGGCCTGCAGGCATTGACTCTTGACTAACTGTGCCATATTTCAGTCCTGATTGGGCACGAGCTGAGGCTGATAACACTTTCTGTCTCAGGTTAAAGACTCGGACTAGGATGTCCAAGGCAGTGTTGCTTTAGTCAACTTGTGATAAAGTTCAGTAGCATCCCTCTCTGCATAATGTGTCCTCAAGATATGTGTCCCCCAGATAACTCCTCATCTTAAGCCCTGGGCTCACAGCTCTGATTACTGCTTCTATGATTTCTAATTCATGGTATCCTTTTCTCCGTCCATTTTCAATATGATGTTCTAGGCTGCTGAAGCTGAGCTTATCTTTTTGATTTTGATCTCCGATCTGTCCATGAATTTTAAAGTCTTTATAACTGGACATACTCAATCCATTCTCTCTCTGTGGTGGGTGCCTTTCTGGAGCTGAGACCACTTCTCTGCTGGGCTGAGGAGCCCCTCCCTCTTCTTTTCGTTCTGCCGCAGCTCTCGTCTCTCCGCTGGGTTCGCTTTCGCCGACTGGCTGGGACTTGTAGGCAGACTTTCACAGTATCCTCAGAGTCCGACATTCCTTTGATTTCGCCTTTCAGTTGAAGCAGCCAAGACATTCCCTCATCCTCTGATTCCATTAAATCCTCCTTCTCACAGTAATCTTCCATCAATTTGCATCGCAAAGCGCGATGGCTCTTTCCTTTTACTTCAGTCATCTACACCTCCTATTCCACAACGTACACACAAGTGCCGTAAATTGTCCTCAGTTAAAGTCCCTAAACTCTGTTCGATTTCATCCAACAACATTTCCCTCTCTCGACTCATATTGTCCTGCTCACGTGGCAACAACGACAATGCAGGCAATGGCAAGATAGCTACACTCCGTTAGGTGGTTAGCCTGCTAACGTTAGCTAGCTAGCTGCTCTCCCAATGTCTCTCACTCGTTGTCCGTTCCAGGAATATGGGCTGGTGCTCTGTAGTAACTTGACAAGGAATGCCCACACGCATTTCGATATTACTTTCCTTTACTTTCAACCCAAACCTAAAGGTGTATTGCCAGGTACAAACGGTACAAATATAACAGAACTATATAGCCCACTCAGCCGGTGGTAGAATCACATTGCACAGAACTCACTCTTGGTGATGACATCATCAAAGGGGAAAGGTCAAGGTTAATGCCAATAATAACCATGTAATTATTTATATAGTGTCCACACTATAACATGCTCATATGAAAATAAATCTCAGCGGTGCCTCCAAATTTGTTACCCTTCCAATGAGCTTATCATATAAACTACAACGCGAAAAGTAAGGTTTACTTCACTATTAATCATGTCAGCACAGGTGACAGCCGTTTACAGCTTTTCTTTAGTTTTTCATTCTTACTCTTTCCAATTCACTTAAACTATATTTCTTTGTTTCCCATGGTGTCACGACTCCTGCCAAAGTCGGTTCCTCTTGTTCGGGCGGCGTTCGGTGGTCGACGTCACCGGTCTTCAAGCCATCACCGCTCCACCTTTCATTTCCCATTTGTTTTGTCTTGTTTTTCCACACACCTGGTTTACATCCCCTCATTACTCTATGTGTATATTATCCTGAGGTCCCCTCGTGTCTGTGTGTGGTATTGTTAGTTCGTTTTGTGTGTGACGCTACAGGCTAGTTTTGCGCCGGGTATTATGTTAACCCGTGGTTTTTGTATTTTGCACTATTTTGTGTATTTGTGCGCTCGCTTTTTCCTTGGGCCGGAGTGTTGTTACGCAGTTGCGTCCGGCTGTTTTCCTCTGCCTAATAAAGCGTGCCTGTTCACTCATCTCTGCTCTCCTGCACCTGACTTCCTTCGACCAGTTGCGCACACTCTGACAGAATACCACACCCTGCCTTATGGAGTCAGCAGGAGCAGGTACCCCTGTTGTAGGGGTCGAGGAGCGCGTCCGAGAGCACACGGCGATGCTCCACCATCTCGGCGCCGTTATGGACCGCGTCGTTCAGACGATGGACCGCTGGGAGAGACAGGGAGTCCCTCCAGCGCCTCCACCAGCACAACAGGGGTCGCCACTACTCGCCCCTCCTGTACCTGGTCCCAGTGGGATTCGTCTCGCTGTTCCCGGGGAGTATGATGGGACGGCGGCATGCTGCCAGGGTTTCCTGCTGCAGCTGGACCTGTACCGTCCTCCTTCGGGACGTGAGAGGGTGTCCGCCCTCGTCTCGTGCCTCTCGGGGAAAGCCCTGGAGTGGGCTAACGCCATGTGGGTAGAAGGAGATGCAGCGCTGGACCACTTCGAGGAGTTCACCCGCCGCTTCCGAGCAGTCTTCGACCACCCGCCCGAGGGTAGAGCGGCGGGTGAACGTCTCTTCCACTTGAGGCAGGGGACGAGGAGCGCCCAGGAGTTCGCCCTGGACTTTCGGACCCTGGCCCCAATACATGTGGGGGAAGAGGTGGCTGTCGAATATATGATTCTGATATGTACAGGTAATCTCATTGTCTGTGTGTGTGTGTGTGTGGGGGGGGGGGCGTCCACATTTGTGTGCGTACTCTGAGGTGTGTTTGAATATGAATGAGCAGCAGTGTTGTGATGTGTCCTATCCCGTCCTTGCAGAGTGATCTTCCTTGGCCTCAGCACATGTCTCAGTGGCTCGTAGGAGGGAGGGGGACACCACCACGGGACAGACCCCACACTCATCGCTAGAGATCGAACTTCAGACTCCCTCCAAAACCACTGAACCCCTCAACACACGGCAAGAGATTAACATGCACAGCCTTAGAGGGAGCCGGAACAGGATAACTCCCTCCAAACTCACAAAGACACAGAGCAGGAGGAACTATCCAACACCCAGGGAGAGAGAACAAGTGACCTCAGTCGAACACAGCCAGAAAGAGGAGGTGGAAGAGGCGTTAGATAGAGGAGGAGGTTACCCCAGAGGCCATTCCTCCTGTTCATGTGAGCAAGAAAGAGCAGAAGGCTTCTGATCAGCCAAATGGCAGGCAGAGGGAGAGGTCATAGTGATTCACACCCACAGAGAGAAAGACAACCCACACAACCTCTTGGTTGAGATGAACCACACAGAGGTAGAGGCAGAGGGCCTTCAGGGCTAGCCAGTCAGCCTGCCTGCTCTGATCCTCAAGTCAATTGTATTTAAATTCATGTTCATTAAAGATTTGTATTCAAGAATTGAAAAGTCCCATTTACTTAATGATACTTTTTCACTGTCTTCAACCCTCAAGAACCAGGGTGAGTCTGGGTCTCCCTTTTCCTGGGCAAACACAACTTGCATATCGTCATAGACTAGGCCGAAACGTTAATCTTTTAACCTTGCTTGAATAAAACAATGCATTTTTTATAGTGAGCAAGAGTTGCGCTTTTTCCTTTTCTATGATCATTCAAGTTTTTGGTTGCACCTCAACTCAACGTTGGTTTGAGTTTATTTTATTTTTACAGGGACAGTGCACATTTATCAACGTTTCAGTTAAGCCAGTTAGCCAGCCGGCTAATTTTCAACCGCAGTCCCTGGGCAGGTTATTAAAAAACAATTACAATATAGACAATCATTGAGCAGTGAGCACACGCAGAGCAACATAGGACAAGCAAGACGTAGCATACAGACAGAGCAACATAGAACAAAAAGCAACAAGACAAAATCCATTAAAGCAACAGTGTTTCCACACCTCACAAGCTACAGACAACATGGAAAGCGGCAATACACAGCTAGGGATTATGTTCACAAATATGATTGACCTTTAGCCATGTCTTCATGTTTTTTGTGAAAGTGTGATAGGTGTTGCAGTTATGTGTGTCTGATGGCAGTGTATTCCAGGTATGGGAAGCTCTCACAGAGAAAGCGGATTTACTAAAGGTGCTTTTCCTTAAGGGAACTATACATTCACCTCTCATGGCAGACCTTGTGGATCTGCTGCCATATGTTTGGGTTTTCTGTTTAACAAAAATAAGGAGTGGAGGGGGAGCCAGGCCATTTAGGATCTTGAATACAAGACATGCGTCAGTGTATTGCACAAGATTTTCCCAACTCAGGAGCTCACCACCTGGAGCTTCTCCCCTGACACATAGACATCTGGCTCAGTAGCATCTGTTGCCCTCTTTGTGAAGAACATGCAGACAGCTTTTTTTCACATTGAGATGCAAACACGAGTCACTGAGCCACTTTGTAACTTGGACCATTACAGTTGTGAGTTCTTGTGCAGCTTGTTGTTTGCTCTTTGCATGCACATATATCACTGTATCGTCTGCATACATTTGAACTTCAGACCCAGTACAGACAGAAGGCAGATCATTAATTTACAGGCTGAACAGGAGGGACCCCAGTATTGACCCTTGGGGCACACCCACATCATAGCTAAGAGTGGGCGACAGCTCACTGCTCACTCTGACACACTGAGTTCTGCCTTCAAAGTATAATTTCATCCATCTCAAGGCATCGGGGGGAAAAGTTGAACTTGGACAATTTTGTGGCGAGAATCTCATGGTTAACAGTATCAAAAGCCTTCCTTAGGTCCAGAAACACAGCCCCAATAACGCCCCCTTTGTCCATCTTGGACTTCACATTTTCCAGAAGAAAGCAGTCGGCCGTTTCTGTGGAGTGTTTCGCTCTGAAGCCAAACTGCATGGAGTGTAATGTGAAGAGGCTGTTGTTGAGGTGGGCAATCAGTTGTTCTGCTACACACTTTTCAACAACCTTCGACACCACAGGTAGTATACTAATGAGCCTGTAGTTACTCACGTCAGCAGGGTCGCCCGATTTAAAGATAGCCGTTATTATGGCCGACTTCCATACCCTTGGAAACACCCCCAGACCAATAGATGTGTTGGTGACCTTAGTAATGGGGCCAATGAGTGACTCTTTGTAGTTTTTAAGAATGGTAGAGTCCAGCCCAAACACATCTTTGGCTTTAGAGTTCTTTAGTGAGCTAATCACCTTGTTCACCTTTGACTCAGAAACCTCCCTTATGATGAAGACAGGTTGAGCGTCATTTACTAGCACTGAGCCCAAGAAACCAGTGGAGGGGTTCTGTGTCAGTACCCTGACAGAGTCAATAAAGTAGGAATTGAAGGCTATTGCTATTTCGACTGCATCCTGTGTTAGATTGTTATTCACCAGGATTTCTAGTCTTTTTGCAGTGTTACTATGGTCTTTCCCTGTTAACTTTTTTAGATTCTCCCAGATCAATTTAGAATTTCCCTTTGCTTCACCAATTATGTTAATAAAAAAGTTTGCCTTGGCCTGTCTGATTTCTTTCATCACCTTATTTCTCAACATGGTAAACCTACGTCTGTCATGCTCTAATTTGGATTTTAGGGCTGTTTTTAGAGCATAATCTCGTTCTTTCATCAATTTCCAGATTTCTCCATTTAGCCAAGCTAGAGTGCTCTTTTGGCCAGGTTTGGATTTGATTTTCTTTAGGAAACCATTTATTGTAGTCTGGATTGTGGATAGAAAAACCTGACTATCAGCTTCCACATCTGTATAGGACAAGAGATCATTCCAGTTAATTCCCTTAATTGTGATTTCAAAATAGTTTAATTCACTCTTAGGAATTCTTAGTTGGTCCGTCTTTCTAACAGTAGAGAGGGTAAACCTGCTCTTAGAAAGCTTTCTGGCTATAAGTGTCAGCTTATGATCAGACAGCCCAGTAACCATATTGAATGATTTCGTCACTCTCTCTGGTGTATTACTGAACACCAAATCAATCTGTGTTTTAGAGCAACAAGTCACCCTGGTTGGCCCTTTAACTAGTTGTGTAAGGTCAAAGGTATTAGTGATCCATTTGAGGGTTTTCCTACAAGACTTGTCTTCATAATTAATATTAAAATCTCCCATTAAGATGACCTCGATCCAAAAATCACATTCCCTAAGCATGTTATTAAACTGATCAAAACACACACTTTTGGTGGAAGGTGGTCTATACATTCCAATAAGGGTAAAAGACATTTGGGGAGACAGTGTAACGTTCAGGCCAATACATTCTAGTTCATTATCACATGACCACTCAATTTGTTTACATCGGATATGTTCTTTAATGTAAATCATCAGACCCCCTCCTCTTCCTTCAATCCTGTCTCTCCTGAAAACATTGTAGCCAGGCACAATCAAAGCAGCATATGGAGAGTTTTTATGGAGCCATGTATCTGAAAGGCAGAGGAAGTAAGTCAAGGTTGGAGTCTGTGAGAAAATGTTGAATTTGATCACTTTTTGGAACGACACTACGAATGTTCAAGTGCCCCCCTGGTAGTCCCTTGGGCTTAGCTCATGGCTCCCAGATGACTTGAGAGTTTTTTAGTTTTTTTATTATTTCACCTTTATTTAACCAGGTAAGCTAGTTCAGAACAAGTTCTCATTTACAACTGCGACCTGGCCAAGATAGTGCAAAGCAGTGTGACAGAACCAACAACACAGAGTTACATGGAATAAACAAGCGTACGGTCAATAACAAAATAGAAAAAAATAAAGTCTATGTACAGTGTGTGCAAATGGCATGAGAAGGTATGGCAATAAATAGGCCATAGTAGCAAAGTAATTACAGTTTAGCAGATTAACACTGGAGTGATAGATGAGCAGATGATGATGAGCAGATGATGGTGTGTAAGTAGTGATACTGGTGTGCAAAAGAGCAGCAAAGTAAATAAAAACAATATGGGGAAGAGGTAGGTAGATTGGGTGGACTATTTACAGATGGACTATGTACAGCTGCAGCGATCGGTTAGCTGCTCAGATAGTGTGATTGACACATTGAAAAAAGTTAGATTTTCTGTGTTTTCTGACGGCTGGGTTTAGGCCGTTTTGTTTCGTTTTGAATAGGGGCAGTTCGGTAGCGCAATTAACAATCCCTCCCGCTTGCACTGGATGCGGGGAACTAATTAAAACAGCTTGCGTACCAGAAGCAAAGTCAGGGATCGCATATGGCGACTTGTGGATGTTTGAAGAGTCGAGAGAAACCATGAGACCATAGCACTCCCCCACTTCCGCAGCGGCGACGATCAGTGGACGAGGCCATCCACTGCAGTGAGTATCGCTGGCTCGGTGATGTTAGGCCCAGGATTGAGTTGCACATGCCCGGAGAGCAGGAGGGTAGTGAACAGGTAGTTGAACAGTTTCCGATAAATGTTGGACTTGTGTTTGTTCCGCCTAAGCAGGTCAGTGGAATAGGGAGCGAGGTAGACTTGGCCATTATTCAGAACATTATGGTATGCTGTGTACTGTCCGCTCCCGTGGAACGGTGAACCAATGTGTTTGGTGTTGATATTCTCCGGCAGTAGATTGATTGCGTCATCCCAGCAAGGACGCACTGAGATTATCAGTAGAGCAGCTACATAACTGACAATCATGGCAATGTACTGGAGATAAAACACATCATTGCGCTTTAAATCTTTGCATGAGTTACTTAGCTGGGGTCGGCGTACACCTGATGTTTTACTTAAAATAACAGCATTCGTATGAGAAGCGGCACCTGCCACACCACCCTCCTTTCCGTCTGCCATTTTCATTTCCCTTCGTTTTTTTGTTGTCAAATAATCTTTTTTAAATGTACTAAGTAAATTATTAAAAGCATTAAAATGTGGATGTTTCCCACTTATTTACACAACCTACTTCACACTTGCAAAGTGAAAGATTATAGAAAAGTTCTGAAATTAAGTAGTAAACAGAAGAAAAGCAGAATTGAGTCCAATTATAATGCGAATAATTTAATGGTCTATGGTTCAATCCCATTTCTGAAGGTCTGATGAATAATTAATATTGTTCCTCCTCTTCCTTCCGGCAGGCGCAGCAGCGCACTGCCCTCCAAAGCCTGCAAAAAAAATCGCCTGACTGCCCCTTTCCTAGCTCTGCATGGAACATCCAGTGTCTTGGTGACATCCGGGATGACCACAGCAACATCCTCTGAAAAGGGGAAAAGGAGGAACATAATGTAAACAAATGCAAACCGTAGCTTCTAAACACTGGCCAGTTGAAAGGTTCTACTAAGATGTCATGACAAACGGCACCTGTCAGAGTGCTCTCTAAGTGTTACTCACCTGCTTGGATGTCAGCTGGCAGAGTGGCGAAGACGGCCATCGTGAGAGTCCTTTCTTCAGGTGTGACGTCCACAACCTCCAAGAGGGAAGAGATGGGCTCTGCCTCTGTATTAGTGGGGATGTCCACAACATTCAGTTGGGAAGAAGCCGGATCTTCCTCTGTATTAGTGGTGATGTCCACAACATTCATGTGGGAACAAGCCGGGTCTGCCTCTGTATTAGTGGTGATGTCCACAACATTCAGGTGGGAACAAGCCGGGTCTGCCTCTGTTTTTTGGGTGATGTCTTGAACCTCCAGGTGGGAAGATGCCGGGTCTGCCTCTGTGTTAAGGGTGACGTCCACAACCTCCAAGAGGGAAGAGATGGGCTCTGCCTCTGTATTAGGGGTGATGTCCACATCATTCAGGTGGGAAGAAGCCGGGTCTGCCTCTGTGTTAGGGGTGATGTTCACAACCTCCAGGTGGGAAGATGCCGGGTCTGTGCTATGGGTGACAATAACAATCCTGATGATCTCTACTACTACAAGGCACCAAGATGTCATCAGAACAGGCATCTGTCAGAGTGCTCTCTATCATTGCTACTCACCTGCTTGGATGTCAGCTGGTCGTGTGGTGGAGACGGCCACCGGGAGGACAGGGTGGACTGGTAGGGTGGCTGCAGGGGGCTGGAAGCAGCTCTGCACCTCGTCCGCCACAAAGGCACAGACAGAGCTCATATAAAAAGGGCTCTGCAGGTCATCCGTGGAGAAGGACTGACTGATTCTCCCGAGGATCGATCGCACAGATTCAAAAGCAGCAGCCCGGGAGAAAGGGATGTGATGTGAAGGGTCCTTTAACATGCAGGAGAGCTTCTCCACTACGGCCGCCACCATGCCCACGGCCATCCCGCTTATTAGGATTGGGTGCTCTGAATGGCCTTCCTCTGGCTGAAGCCACAGGGCCAGGAGGAGCCTGGGCACCACCTCCACCACCACCTGAGATGGGCTGAGCAGGTTGCTACGGGCCTCATTGGACTGTTCGCCCAGAATGCTCCTCACAGCTCTCTCCACGATGCTGTGGACTTTAGGATCGCTGAAATCAACAAAAAGGAGAAGACAAAGCTAAACGATGTGCAATGTGCTCACAGAGAACACTGTCTTAGTCTGTTTCTGCGTAGTTCCAGATGTGTAGATAAATGGATCAAGTCATATGCAGGGCAGTACATGGAACTCACATGTCAGCTGGCGAGGTGGAGTGCATGGAGCGGCGGAGCTTGCAGAAAGCCTCGTGCTCTATGTCCATCATTTTTAGGCAAGTGTTTACTGCCCAGGCCTGCAGAATGAAACAGTAAGTCCCATTAGTGTAATTTCACAACAGATCTATCCTGCTGTGCTAACTCGTTGTTGAAAGGCTAGTAAAGAGCTCACTAACTTGTAGTATGTCTCTAACTCTCATTCTCTTACCAGCCGAGCGAGGTCGTTTCCCTCCTCCAGGGTTTCCTTCCACACCCTTCAAATAAAACACAGAGCAATTCAACTTTCCTGGCTTGTGATTTTTCTGTTGTTTATTTTACCCACACCTCCTTTAGTGCTGCTGGTGGCAGGGAATGGCAGTGAAGGTGAGTGCTGACGTGGTGCTCACCTCTCCCTAAGGGATTTTTTGCCCTGAGACACCAGCCAGTTGCTCATGTGCTCCGTGGTGACATGGGGCGGGACCTGGCCTTGACTCTGGAGCAGCAGATAATGGACCATGAGCTTCTTCTGCAAGATGAGGTAAGGTGTGAGACCATGCCACGAAATACCATATCATGTGCTTTCAGAAGGGCCTCTCGCAACATTTCACCACTACTCATGCCTGACAATTTGCAAGTGATATTAAGAACTCTTATGACCAACTTCTCTAAACTGTCTTGAAATACAACTCTCTTTCTGTTGTTTATGTTTTTGTGGGATGAATCTTACCTGTTTATTGTAATATGTTTCCTCCCAGCAGGCCTGCAGAGTCTGAAAATAAAGGCTGCTTCTACAGAATTCATTTGAAGATAATGAAAATAATGATGCTTTGTTATGCACATTATGCACAGGCATTTACACTATGCTAAAATGAATTTGTCCTAAGATTACCTTTGTGGGACCATAAGTGAACTCCGGAATGCACCAAACCCTATCCATGGTAAGATGGGGAAAGAAATGCAGCGCTGTAGATATACGGGATGCTCTAGAGATAACAGGAATGACTTAAAGTCGCGAATGATCAATGACTGTGGCGTCGTCCAATATGCTGCCCTTAGAATTGAGTTGTAGGCGATGTTTGGCGCAAAATAGAATGTTTACATTCTATTGCCATGGAGAAATGGAATGTGTAGAACCTGTATAATTGGGTATGCTTCTATGTCTTTATTTCGTGAAAGATTAAGCTCTTTATTATGTCATAATGTGTATATGAGGACGTAGGAGCCCGTCCTGATTCATGACGTGATTATCCAGGTGCATGTTTCAGGTCTGGGGAACGGGCGGGCCAGTCCATAGCATCAATTCCTTCCTCTTGCAGGAACTGCTGACACACTCCAGCCACATGAGGTCTAGCATTGTCTTGCATTAGGAGGAACCCAGGGCCAACCGCACCAGCATATGGTCTCACAAGGGGTCTGAGGATCTCATCTCGGTACCTAATGGCAGTCAGGCTACCTCTGGCGAGCACATGGAGGGTTGTGCGGCCCCCCAAAGAAATGCCACCCCACACCATGACTGACCCACCGCCAAACCGGTCATGCTGGAGGATGTTGCAGGCAGCAGAACGTTCTCCACGGCGTCTCCAGACTCTGTCACGTCTGTCACATGTGCTCAGTGTGAACCTGCTTTCATCTGTGAAGAGCACAGGGCGCCAGTGGCGAATTTGCCAATCTTGGTGTTCTCTGGCAAATGCCAAACGTCCTGCACGGTGTTGGGCTGTAAGCACATCCCCCACCTGTGGACGTCGGGCCCTCATACCACCCTCATGGAGTCTGTTTCTGACCGTTTGAGCAGACACATGCACATTTGTGGCCTGCTGGAGGTCATTTTGCAGGGCTCTGGCAGTGCTTCTCCTGCTCCTCCTTGCACAAAGGCGGAGGTAGCGGTCCTGCTGCTGGGTTGTTGCCCTCCTACGGCCTCCTCCACGTCTCCTGATGTACTGGCCTGTCTCCTGGTAGCGCCTCCATGCTCTGGACACTACGCTGACAGACACAGCAAACCTTCTTGCAACAGCTCGCATTGATGTGCCATCCTGGATGAGCTGCACTACCTGAGCCACTTGTGTGGGTTGTAGACTCCGTCTCATGCTACCACTAGAGTGAAAGCACCGCCAGCATTCAAAAGTGACCAAAACATCAGCCAGGAAGCATAGGAACTGAGAAGTGGTCTGTGGTCCCCACCTGCAGAACCACTCCTTTATTGGGGGTGTCTTGCTAATTGCCTATAATTTCCACCTGTTGTCTATTCCATTTGCACAACAGCATGTGAAATGTATTGTCAATCAGTGTTGCTTCCTAAGTGGACAGTTTGATTTCACAGAAGTGTGATTGACTTGGAGTTACATTGTGTTGTTTAAGTGTTCCCTTTATTTTTTTGAGCAGTGTGTATGTATGTATATATATACACAATCTCGGCTATTTGCATATGTACGACCGTCCAAACTTGACTCCACACACATTAATGCTAATCCCTCACACGCTTTTGAACATTGCACAACCTGCAACAAGACACTGAAAGAGCATGTTATTCCAAGTGTGTTTGTGTTTGAATAAAGACCCGAAGAATGAAATCAATGTGTGGATGTTGATTAGACAATGTATATGTGCTTTGCAGAAGCCATTTTTTTTGCATTCCCTGTAGCATGTATTGTACGAGCGTGTATTTTACTTTATTTTACAGAATGAAGATTTGGTCTGAGAAACTATGCCGATTATAGCATGATAGCAATTTTTTTTTAAATAAGGCATTGTTTATATGACCCCCTTTCAAAGAGTCGCTCATTTATCACTTTCTTGCAGATATACAGTGCCTTCAGAAAGTGTTCATACCCCTTAACTTATTCTTCATTTTGTTTTCTTACAGCCTGAATTCCAAATGGATTAAATTATAGTTTTTTTTATCATCTCACCCAGCTACAGACAATACCCCATAATGACAAGGTGAATACATGTTTTTTGAATTTTTTTCAAATGTATTGAAAATGAAATACATAAATATCTCATTTACATAAGTATTCACAATACATGTTAGAATCACCTTTGGCAGCGATTAAAGCTGTGAGTCTTTCTGGGTAAGTCTCCAAGAGCTTTGCACCCCTGGATTGTACCATATTTGCAATATCACAATATATACAGTACCAGTCAAACGTCTGGGCATACCAACTCATTTAAAGGTTTTTCTTTATTTTTACAATTTTATACATTTTAGAATAATAGTGAAGACATCAAAACTATGAAATAGCACAATTGGAATCATGTAATAAGCAAAAAAGTGTTAAACAAATCCAAATATATTTTATATTTGAGATTCTTTGAAGTAGCCATGAAGTTCTTCATGGTCGAATTGCTGCATTGAAACCACTACTTATGGACGGACACCAATAATAAGAAGAGACTTGCTTGGGCCAAGAAACACGAGCAATGGACCTTAGACTGGTGGAAATCTATCCTTTGGTCTGATGAGTCCAAATTTGAGATTTTTGGCTTTCAATGTGTGTGTAAAGAATCAAGGGTGTTTAGTAGGGTCTACTCTTCATTATAAAACTATTTGTTGAATGGTTTAAAATCCGTCAGAAGCTGCTTTCAATTCATGGTGGCTCTGAATAAGTCTTGACGGAGACAGAGCTTGTTTTGCCAAGGAAAGTGAAAAGGACTGAGGGAAAGTAAAATGGAAAATACATGGAAAGGAACATGGAAGATCCTCAAAGAACATTGCATTTTCAAGATCATGTAACATCAAACATAACATCAAAATGCATCTTATATTCCAGCCCTTACAGAAAAACCACATGATTTCAACTGACATTTTATGTGAAATCATGTGAAAACCATGTGAAAATCATGCCAAAATCACATTTTCACATGTGTAGTTTAATGTAATCACATGTTGCTTTACATGTTATCACATTATCTTCACATAAGATTACATGAAAACATGTTTTTGGAACACTTCCCGTGTTCACATGTGAAATTGATGTGGTTTTTGCGTATCTGACTGGATAGGATGGGTGATTCAGCAGAGGACAGTGCGAAGCTGACCAGCCAACAGGAACTGTGTGTCCCTGACAAGCAGGCCACCAAACGCCCTGCAGTTCCACACTCAAGGTTCTTAATTATGCTTTAAAATGCACATGTACGCTTGTGTAATGGGTTGAAAACAAAGTCATTAAAAACGGACACTCCTTTATTATTTATTTCCCCCCCAATTTGTTTATGTATTTGTCTTAATTAATCTAAATTGTATTTTCTACATACTTTAGCGTTAGCAGTCCATCAGGCCAATAGATGGCGCTGTTGCACTGTTGTAGCAGGAGAAACAGCAAGTTCTGGCCAAGCGCTCACCATTCTGCTGAATAAGGATCAGAACTTTACTGAGCTAAACTGGGTCTGTTCTTTTTACTATTACAGGTATGTAACAGAACTTCCAAACGTTCAAATATATACACAATATGTAATAACATGCTATTTAACAACTCTGTCAAGGTATTATCACGTTAGGAAAGGTCTTGTTTTGGCTTTGTGTCGAACTGAGTGAGAGAAGAATGTGATTTACATTGAGTGAGAGTATATGTTAGCTTGATGCTAGCTGAGGTAAAAAACGATTTACGAGTCACAGAGACTATGTTTACTGAGTAGCTTACTTGTACTGGATTTTGTCTAGGAGATTTGTTATAAAGAATCCATTTGTTAGGGATTTCTGAGTTGGTTTTACATGTTATAGTTTTTTTTGTGTAAAATTGTGCTCACTAGCTGGTAAACTGGCCGAGCACGCTCAGTCTGGTGGACTTTTAGTGCATACAGTGAGAGAGAGACGATTTTCTGGAGGTGCCACTATCTTAAAGCTGAATGTATTGTTGTCAGTTTTCTATAGAGGTAGCGGTATATAGAAAAACATTCAGTTATGTTTTCATATATAGGTGTTTCTATTGTATGAATGTGAAATACATTGTGGTTTTCATGTGAAACCATACACTAAGACAGGGTTATTTGTGGAACATTTTTGAGTTGTGCTTTAGGTAAAGTGCATTTATGTTGTGTAATTTAAAATGTGCACTTGTTTGATGTGAATATTTTCAAAGTACTAACAAGAAAATAGACAATTGAACAAGAGAAAAAAAACATTCTTCAGAATAAAGAAAGCGCCAGAACTTTGCAGACGTAAACTTGTGTCCGTTCTTTTTACTATTGCAGGCCACCTCAGCTACACATGCACTCTGTCTGCACACGCATCCACGCATGCACATACACACGGACAAACACACACTAATGTTCTCTCTCTTGTGTTTGTCAGCAGTTCATTGTGGCCCTGTCGTTCGCCTCCTTCACCAAAGCTCTGTCAGGGACCTACATGAAGTGTGTCATCACTCAGAGAGACACTTTGACCTGTCCAGCTCTCTCATCGGACTCATAGACTGCAGCTTTGAGATGGGTATCAACAATAACATTGAGTTGCTTTAGAATTAATGTAGTAAAAACTAGATACAGACTACAGTATGATTCTTTTTTCTTGTGGTTCAGAGTCTGCTCTCAATATTGTCCAGTTTTCTAGTTGTTCCTATTAATTGATTGACTGGCGTTTGTCCATGACTCTACTGTCAAACCCCTAACATTGTTTTATGTGCTGCTATGTTGTTGCAGCCTAGTATCCAAACTGATATGCCATTTTTAGTAAAAAAATAATAATTAAACGCGCATGGGTGCAGTTTCTTGTCCTCCTCGTTCCGCTGTGAAAGGACCGCACCAGCTCCGGTGTCCGAGGCGTCCACCTCTACCACAAAGGGACGAGTAGGATCAGGATG